>NC_056610.1:26691066-26898136 GCF_018340385.1 Cyprinus carpio
TGTTCCTATTGGTAAGCAAGGAATGCACAGGGAAAGGGGAGATGAAGTCCTGAAGTGTTAGGCATAGGGAAGTAAAAAGAAAGTACGACCCCCACTGCACAATAGTAATCATAAAAAGAATTCATAAAACTACTAAAACTTCACAAAACATAAAACAGTCAGACTTAACTTAAAATGCATCACTGAAATTTCTGAAATGCAACATCACAGTTGATGGATATTCTGCTTGGGACCAAGTGAAAAAACGTTTGTCGAATTTTCAACACAAGTATTAACGTGCTGTCTTGGAACCAACAGGGGGACTTTGCTATGTAAACCCCTCCCTTTTTTCACACAGACACATCAGTCTTTCGTCTATCAAAAGCATTATTTAAAACACATCTTGAAAGGCAGTAGTGAATTCACTTAAAATGTTCAATGGCTCTGCTTTCTCTGTCTCTCATATCCCCTGTGTGGTAAACTGTCTCTAAAATACTATAACAGAGTAATGTAAGGAGGCTGTGATTATGTGAAAAGAAGAGCTAATGTGTTGTTTAGGCTGTACTGACAAGCAGTGCCATTGACGTCATGTAATATTCAAAGGAAAGAGAAGCAGATATCAGATATTAATGGCAAAAAGTGTCTAGTCAATTCTGTTTTATTATTTTGGAGTATTGCAATTCCCTCCAGACAGGAAACATTTCTTTCCAACTGCAAATAGGAACTTGATTTGTTTTTAATTTTTATCCACAGAGTGTCTTCCGGGCACATTCAGTCAAACGTGGGTCACTTAACCTCCCCGGCTATGGATTCAAACGGCCTAATCAATAGAATTTTAAAGACAAGAATGCTGTTCCCCTTTCACTTCATCTGCCCAGCGTGAAAGGGACGGCCAGCAGACGAATTTATGAGTCTTCACCGAGCAGGGACAACGGAGGAGGAAAGTCAGGCTATGGGGTATTCCATGAAATGATGGAACCTAGAGGGACAGTTAACCTGTTTTTGATAAATGAGTCCGTTTGATTAGCCTTTCTTAAAGGAAAAAGAGAGCAGTGCAATTCACTGCATCACATGATGTTTCAGCCTTCACGATGCAAGAATTTATGCCTGTTGATTTATGAGTCCACGGGAAGCAAGTGTGCTCAACCACTAAGTGATAAAACAAACATACCGTGGTAGAGATGGAAGTTCAGCAAACTAGTTGTATCAGAATTTTGTTGCCCTTGATAAGGCACATTTAACCCCTCAGGTTCTGCTCAGATTCACTTTTTTTCCGTCTAAATGTTCAACCAATCAGCCAATCTATAAGAGATTAGGATTTGAGTAAGCAGCATGTGGGTCAAACTTTTTTGCTGCAGAAAATGTAACACTATTGTTCAAAGGTTGAGTTTGAGATCAGATTCAGAAAGGGATACAATCGAATTGATCAAACTAAAGTAAAAATGTGAATATTGCCAGAAAAAAAAAAAAAAAACTATTTAGAATAAATAATGTTCTTGAAAAATGTATAATAGTTTTCAAAACAATATAAAGCAGCACAATGGTTTTCAACATTAATAATAATAATAATAATAATGAAGAAGAAGAAGAAGAAGAAGAAATGAAAATGCTTCTTACAGCATTAAAATTTGCATTATTAGCATGATAAAGCATATTAGAATGATTTTTTTAAAACTAAAAAGGAGTTTAAAAAAAAGTAAAAACATATATTAAAAACAGTTATTTTAAATTGTAATTTATTTATAATTACATTTACATTTTATATTTTAGTCATTTAGCAGATGCTTTTTAATCCAAAGAGACTTCACAAATAAAGACACTAGAAGCAATCAAAATCAACAAAAGAGCAATTGAATATGTAAGTCCGTAAATAACAAGTCCTCAGTTATGCTTAATGCAGTACACGTAGCAAGGTTTTTTTAAATCATATAATAAATAAAAAGAAAACAAAAAATAACTAAAATAAAAATGAAATAGAAAAGATTTTAGAATGGGAAAAAGAATCGAGCAAGCTAGTGTTAGAGGCCTTTTTGCTTTTGTAATTGTATTAATCAATAAAAAAGAAAACAGATTAGGAATACAAAGCTTTAGAAATGCTAGTTTCTTTCTTTTTTTTAAAGAAAGCATGCTGTTAGTAAATAAATAAAGTGAAGGTCTAAAAGGGGCATGTTTTTTTTTTTTTAAGAATACAATTATCATAGAGAGTGCCTAGCCGTTAGAGGTTCAACTACAGATGAATGAGATGTGTTTTTTAGCAGATGGATAAGGACTTGCTCAGCATAATGGCTCGGACTGAGTTGGGCAGGTCATTCCACCAGAAGGGAATCATTTCATTATGAAAGTCTGTGAAAGTGATTTTGTGCCTGCTTAGGATGGGCACAATTAAAGCAACGTTAATTCCTTGCACAACGCAAGCGTTTTAGAGGGCACAATAGTCTGAAGTAATGAATTTAGGCAAAGGGGTGTGCAGAGCCAGTGGGGTGGTTTTTAGGCAAACATTAATGCCTTGAATTTTATGCGAGCAGCTATGGTAGTCAGTGCAAATTGAATTAAACACAGGTATAGACATGCATTTTTTTTTTTTTGGCTCTTTAAAAACAAATAATCTTGCTGTCTCGGATTAATTGTAAAAGGGTTGATAGAAACCTGGCTCGAAGACCTGCGAAGAAAGAATATTAATATAGTCCAGCCCTGACAGAACAGAGCTTGAACAAGGAGTTGTGAAGTATGTTTTCGAAAGAAAGGGCCTGATCTTCTTGATGTTGAATAAAGCAAATCTGCAGGAACCGGACACGTTTTAGCAATGTGGTCTGAGGAAAGTCCAGCTGATCATCAGTCGTAAAACTCCAAGGTTTCCGGCTGTTTTTGAAGGAGTTTTAGGGGTTGAATGGCTTAACTGGATGGTGAAATTGTGGATGAAATGATGGGTTTGCTGGAAACCCCAACAAGTAGTTTCTGTCACACTTATTGCCACAGTTAAAATGTACTAAATATTATTATAAAGTATGTAAAAATATATAAAATATAATATATAGATATAAGTAGCCATTAAAAAAAAAAGTTATCTTTAAAAAAAATACCTTGAGACCTACTTAAAAAAATAAAATTATTAGCAAGTGGAATAAAAAAAACAACAACAACAACAACCCCCCAGATGTCAACTGGCATGATATTTTCTATTCAATGTACTTTACATGAAATTTAAAATCTATATATGCATTGCGACATACATGTGCAGATCACTCTCAGAGGCCAGACGAGATCGCTGGCTGGGACTGAAATAAACAGTGATTTTGAAGCAAAAGCATAAACAGGCCATTATCTTTTAGAATCATAATATGCTGAATTCCACCCTCCCTTTTCTTTTAGCACTTTAGCATGTAATTTGCCAACGTCTATGATGAGAGTGCCAGGGAAGACAAATGGGGGGGGGGGGACGGGGGGGGGGACAAAGACAATACTGTCTTACTTTTTCTATTTATAAATTCACAAAAAAAGAACACAAGATGGGGAATGACAGATTTGTGTGGGCTTAAGTGTGCTTTTGATTTGACAACACAAAGAGACAAAAGTCACCATACAAAAAGGCCAGCCCGGATGGGGCAGGGTTGAGTAGGTTTAAACCACAAAACATTTTTATCCTCTAAAAGAAAACATGAATTACAAGGATTTTTCTGTCCCCATTAAAGCTAGTATTGATTTGGCTCAAAAGCATACATACACACTAAAAGTATGTGGGTTTGTTTTCTTAGTGGTTCGGTCCCAAGGGTAGTGGCGTGCGGGCGCCGGTACAGAAGAGGGGGTTTCCATGGGGGGACCGTACACAGCCTCACTGCATTATTGCTGGTTAGATCTCTGCCTGCAATCGTTTTTTACACAAAGTACAAGGACTGAAAACATTGCGTTCCAGGTTGGCATATATATGGTGGTGGCATACAAATGTTATTTTAACAAGAAATAAAACTATGCACTGAATGTAATGCAGGCCAAATAACAATGCTTTAGAAAACAGTGTGGACTTTTTCTTTGTTTTTTTTTTATTTTTTTTTTATTTTTGTGTAATGTAGGACTAGCTGAAAGCCTACCTATATTTTACTTTAAGGGGGGACCAAATTCACCAAAAAAACCCAAACAAAGTCAAGACTGAACTTTAAAAATGTAAGGCCATAAAACAAAAAAAAATGTCCAAATGGCACCAACATCGTCTTCATTAGTGATACTAATTAGTCTCCAATTCAAATGCTTATGTATGATATCATTATTTGTGGGTGTGGCTCCAGCTTTGTGTTCCACACTTTTAACAACACAAATGTTAACAATGTTTCCAGCAGGAATTATTCACTGACAAACCAAGTAAAGCAAGTACTGTAACTGATCTAACTTTCAAGAGAAAGCCCATTATATGTTAACAACCTGTCATTTCCTAAAATATTGCTGGCTTATTTGCACAAACATACAAATATAATTAAGCATCTACCACACAGCGTCTCTGATGCTTCTTTATACATGCAACTGTGGTGATTTGTGCCAGTGAGTTTTGTTAGCACTACAGGGATGCTAAGCAGCTTTGTGAAAGAAAAGAGCTTATCGCTTTTTGTTTGCTGTTTCTTTAGTAACTTTAAGGCTTAATACATTTTTGATATAAATTCTGTTGGTGGAGTGAAGAGTGAAAATCACCAGCTGAGAAAGAATAGGAGCACCTACTGTATAGTGATAGTATTTTAGGGTGGATCCAGTGGGTGGGCTTTTCAGCTATATGATATGTGTCAGATGGGACTCAATGGGAAATGATTATAGCACTAACTGGAACCAATTGAAAGCATTCTTGCTTTTTAATAAAGCTAACAGCAGGCATGTGGCGTCCGGATGCAGTTGGCTGACAGAATGTTATGATATGTTTAACCTATATGCGCATGAAAAGGCCAGACACGATGACCCCTTTTCTTTCAGCCTAAATCCTGGAGCTCTTCTGGTACACAGAAAGCTTCCACAACCTACTGCGTCAAGATTACATAAAAACAAGGACATCATAAAGTAGTACAGACCACAGGTGTACCCCGAGGACATCTTCCTTTAAAAATAGCCATGTGAACTTCCCTGTGATGGTTCAGTGTTCTGCTAGAGGCTGTTTGCATCCCACAGCATGCATTTGCATATGAAAACAAATGAGGGAATGATTACCACACCACCAGTCTGTGGTAAGAAAGGGTACCGCAGTTGGAAATGTTCTTTTATACAATGTACAACTCTGAAGGTGGATTTCCCACATTAAAAAACCTTACTTTGGTGTTTTCAGTTTCAGCAAATCTTGAATGGGGCAAAGCCAAATTTTGTGCCTCAGAGCCAGGTACCAAGAGGAGTCGAGAGTTAGTTTTTTGCTTTCAACGTTATTATTTTTTTTATCAAACAGATTAACCAAAACAAATATACATATATATGGTATACTTTTTTCCAAAAAAAATGCTAGTTAACTGTTATCGCACTGACCCTACTAAAACTTACTGATGTTTAAATTGTTCAATCAGAGATACACATAGATAATTCGGGTAGGCTTTGATTATTTAATCATAATAATATATATATATATTTTATATATATATATATATTATATAATAGATATATATATATATATAGAATATATATATATATTATATATATACACAGGAAGAAAACATGAATATATAAATGCATTGTATGTACTATGTATACATGTATTTGAATGTAAATGAACATTCAGTACCATGTTCCAGTACCGTTAAAAAATGTCATTTGTTGCATAATGTAATATTACCTAAGAAAATATGGTTTGGACGTTTTCCTTTCTTATTATTTTATATTATTATTATTATATTATTTTTATTAATTATGATTCTTATTTTTTTATTATTGTTATTAATAATTTACATAAATATAATTTAATTTGTAAGATATTAATTCATAATATTAAGTAAAGTAACAGAGCCTAGTAGATAGAAAGATAGATAGATAGATAGATAGAATAGATAGATAGAATAGATAGATAGATTTAAAAAAATGTGGAAAAATAATGGAAAAAAAAAATGTTATTTTACTGAGCTTACACTGTATTGACCCTGGGGCATTCATTAAATGCACATTGCGCCCCTTCACTTACAGGTCATTTTTTTTACTTCTAGCTCAAGCGTTCAAAGCACTAGCATTTTTGTACTTGTATGGAAAGTGACAGTTCAGAGAATCACTTGTAAGGAGATAACAAGCTCTTTAATTTTGAATTGCACATTTGAAATAGGCTATGCTTGTCCACATGGCGCACAATATTTTGTGAAAAAAAACATTCCAAGAAACAGGTCTGAAACACAAAATGGCAGGGTGGGGAGTTATTGTTCTCACGGCTGCCATGGTGTTCTCTCACCTTGTATGTCTATAACGCTTTATCTGAAATTAACTCCAACATTGCTTCAGGAACAAAGGGTAGACAGGCCAAAAAAAACATGAGTAAACAAAGGGCAAGAAACCAAGAAAGGGAGAGAAAGTGGAAAAAAAAAACAAAAGTAAAACTGTAGAAAAATATTGAAAGGCTCTCCAAGGCATTGACACAATGACCTGCCCTAACCTCTGCAGCTCAAGCTGTGACACTAAATAAAAACCTCTGCCAGACACAATGACCTGCCCCACAATCAAAAAGCATGTGCACGGGTTGTTCTTTCTGATGGGCACTGCAGGACACTAAGATATCCCAAAGACCAAACCTAAGCACAGTGCTGGATAAACCCCCACAACCGATCCTCACAGCCTTGGGACAAAACATTAACTAATCAGATAATAAACTTAAAAATAAAGCAAATAATAATAAATAAAATTGCCCAGTTTTTAAAGTCTTGTTAATTGGACTCTAATGGTGGAAGACAAAATGGTTCCCACATCTATGCATTCGACTCTCTATGATCATGGCAGCTGTAATTAATCAAATCATGATGAAAGGGGGGCATAATGGAAAACAACAAAAAAAGAGCATAATTACCAGCCGCACACTGTATACAGAAAGTTGAGCGCATTTTCTGCAATTTGAAAAGTTTACTATGGCATGTGAAAATAGAAGGCTATGAGGGATAGATCACGTAATTTTCACAACTAACAACATTTAAAAATGGTTTATACAATTTTTTTTTCAACTAAATCTTTTTCCAAAAGATGTTTCATTAGCTGAAAAATTGGCTGTTGTTTAACAAGAGTACAATCTATTGAACGCACTGCACTTCTTTCCCTCACAGCCTATTTTTCATTCCTGTGTCAACAATCTTAAAAAATAAAGATTCTTTTTTTTGAATCAGTGGTTCCATGAAAAGATATTTGAAGAGTCTTTAACATCCATAAAACTCTTGCATAAAAGGTTTATTATAGTGGGGAAAAGGTTCTTAAGATTTTTTTGTTTGTTTGTTTTTAATGCTATTCAAACTAAGTTTTAAGAACTGATCACTGAAAGGTTCTCTGAAGTACCAAAAATGGTTCTTCTATGGCATTGCCATAGAAAAAGATTTTCTTAAAAAGTTTCAGAAAATTACTTTTAATGACTATAACTCCACCAAAAATGAACATTCTGTCATCATTTACTCAACTTCATTTTGTTCTTCACCTACTTTCCTGTGTAGAATACAAAATAAGATATTTTGAAAAGCACTGGTGTATAAAATATAATTTCGCTGGACATTTTTTTCAAAAAACAGATTTTATTTTTCATTTGTTCACAAAATAAAGAAACAATTACAGGTTTGGAATGAAACATGAGTTGTGAGTAAATGATACATAATTATTATTATTATAATTTTTTTTTGTGTGTGTGTCAACTATCCCTTTGAAGCTTAAACCTTTCATAGAACGCAGCGTGACACTTCTCAAGTCCCCCATCAAGTCCCCTATGTTTCCTCTGCTATTCCTTTTTTTCTGTCAAGTAAAGTTATCCCGTGAAAAAACAATGCACCCGGAACGTAACTACACGCCGCATTGAGTTTTTTAATTTAACTAAACCAGATTTGAGGCAACACAACTAATATGGCCTCATCCATCTTTAATCACACACCACACTGCAAGCCTCGGACTTAACAGCTGTGAACGTAATGACTCTGTTGATAATATTGCTGGTCTCCGTGGATTGTGAAATTCACAAAAAGCCTCTTCAGAAAATTAATTGCTTCAACAGAAAACACAACCTCCCATCAAGTATAATAATGGTGTTAAAGATTTATATTGAATGTTGCATAGTAAAATATTTTAGTGGAGTAAGAAACAACACACCACCGACAGAAAGAACCACTCACACCCCTCTAGGCCCTTTCATCAGACTGCCATTGCTCTATCTGTCTTTTCTCATTCAATGAAATAATTGGTCTCTCTCAATTTCCCTCCCCTCTGGCCAGAACACCGTGTTCTATGTCTGACAGAAGGAAAGATGAAGTATGACAGTCTCAAATGACGTCCTTTTTGGCCTTTTGACCTGTAAGGGGGGGGGACCGAGGCCACTTTTGCTCTGCAGTCACTGTAAAATTCTAATTCTAATTTCTCATGAATTTTGTTTTTGTTGTCATCTAAAGTTGTTTGTGTAATAACACCATTTATCAAGTTTTGTTGTTACACATTTATAATAAAAAATTTTTTAGTTAAAAAATTTAAAATAAAATAAAAATAAAAAGTTTTATATTCTAGAATAGACGTTTTTCTTTGGTCCCTGGGTCCCCCAGTGGGGTGTCGCAAGAGGGTGTCAGAGGGTCCACAGATATAGGTTCAGAGAAAAATACAGTAAAAATAGAAATATTACTACTTCTACTACTACTACTAAATATAATCAAATTATATAATAATAATAATAATAATAATAATAATAATAATAATAATGATAATAAGTACAGATTATTCAGCTATACAACTTAACAGTATTCTATAATGTCGGGGTAGAAAATAAAAAAATGAAAGTAGCAAACTTGATTACAAAAAGGAGTTACAACCAATTACAAAATATAGTTAGTTTAGCTTTATATTTTTAGACAAGAGGGGATTCTCTCCATCAGGAAGGGAATCATCATATATGGGGGTCAATGAAATCAAAACTTTTGCACAAAACGCGTGCATTAAAAAATTGATAATCTGAAAACTGTAATGAAACATTGATTTGAAACCCTCAGAATTACCAAATTTACCAAGAACCCCTTTTCCAGTGAAAAAAATGGTTCTTGATAAGAAAGGGTTCTTTACTTAATGTGCTGCTAATAATAGATGAAGATTAGCTTTGACACAATGTATCTCATGAAGCCATGGGCAAAGGATTCTGCTTTAATTGAAATAAAAATGGCAGAGAGATGTAATGGATTTGTTTAAAATGTGTGATAGTTACTTTTCCCCCTTTCTATGTCTGCCTTCCCTGAAATTGTGATTAGACCAAAAGACTGAAATATATGGTAAAGCAGAAGCGCTGCAGAGAGTTCAAATGAGTCAGGGAGGGAAATGTCAAGATAAAAAATGGAATATCCTGAGGTGCAATTATCTCACTCTCTCTCTCTGTCGTATACACAACTCATTGTCTCTTGCTTTTTCTCAGCCACCTTTCCAATCACACACACACACACACACCACGGGGGTCACACACACCACAACACACACACACACAACACACACACACACACACACACAACAAAGAAGCAGCGGTTGAAATAAATCTAGATGGGGGGGGGGGAGACACACAAACTCACACACTCGGTACACCCCAGAGTAGAGCTGGACAGAGATCAAAAACTGGACTTCAGGGGGGTTCATTTCTCTTGTACTCACTCTTTCTTTTATCCCCTCGTTTTTTTCTTCCACTCTCTGTCTGACTCATCCCAACCCTGCCCTCATAACAAGTCTCTGCAGCACTGCTTTTGACAGAAAGCAAAGCAATTGCACCCCTGACAAAACACTCCGCCATCTTGTCCTCCACCACAACAGGAAAAAAGAGAGTGTATGTGTTTATGGTGAAATACATCAATCACAGAGTGATCCAGCCATAAGCTTCTTATGAAAGGGAACAAACATCCTGCTTTGTCATGCCTAAGGGTAAATAGAGGTTAAGTGTGGAAAATCACATCGCTGTAAGCTGTAGAGGAAGTTCTTTTGCGGGCATTTTTAATGTCGATAAATTTCACAGGTGTTTTTTGAAGAGACATTTGCATCAACAGTTGTTCTGAAATAAAGCCAGACTTTATCTAGTCTTGCTTAGCCAGACCTTCTACTAACCAGCGTAAGGTCTGGTCCACAGCGCGGCTTATTCTGGCCAAGAAGCACCACTTTAGAAGAGTGAAAGATTTTACATAACGCTGTGGTTGTCTTTGTGAAAAGAAAAAAAAAAGAATCTTAAATTAGAATATTAAATTCTTTCTATCTTAAAAAGTCATAAATGCTGATTTTTCACAGACATCATTTAAAATACAATAAAAATAATATATAGTTATGATTGTTGACATCTACAATAAATAAATAAATAAATAAATAAATAAATAAATAAATAAATAAATAAACTCTAATCTAAGTTTGGGTTCAGTACAGTTTTCTGAAAGAAGTTTCTTATGATTGAGAAGGATACATGTTTTTATTTGAACATTAAATATACAGTAAAAACAGTAATATTGTGAAATACTAAAATTTTTCAGGAAAAAAAAAGTTTTCAGCAGCAATTACTTCAGTGTCTTCAGTGTAACATGATCCTTCAGAAATTATTAATTGTTGCTTAATATTCTTTTGGAAACTGTGATACATTTTTTTTTTCTCTGGACACTTTGATAAATAATTTCAGTTTTGATCAATTTTAAAGCATCATTGCAGAAATAAAAGCATTAAATTCTATATATATATATATATATATATATATATATATATATTATAGTATATAAAAAAAAAACATGTCTGTGATAAAAATGACAATAATGGAGTAATTAGTGCTTGAAATTATTAGAAATGTTTTTTTTTTCCTTTTTTTTTATGTGAAGCCTGTGTATGATGCAGTTTTCTGCCTAATTTGCTTGTCATCTACAGTCACATGAAATCATGAATGTTCTCTGAGGCTTCATTGCTGAGATCCACTCATTAAAGGATACACGCAGCTGACAATCCGATAAAATGATTTTTCAAGCACTGCTGCTCATTGACCATGTTGCTCGCAGAGCCCACAGATGGCCTGTCGTTTTAAATGCGTCAATTATGATGTGATTTCCCATAACATTGGCTAATCCAGTTCCAACCAAAAGTACCTTTAAATAAGTCACGCAGATGTTGAAAATGCAGATGGAAGCAGGTGTTTACTTGCTTTTCGTTCAGTATCTTTTTTGTTGGAAGGCAGTTACAGTACTTTTAGGAAAGTTACGATACAGAGAAAGCTGATTTAAGTTCACCAGTGGTTTCTCCTCCACGTAATCTCTCCATTCAAACGGCAAGACTTCATTTCTAAGACTGTAACGAATAACCACCGGGGACAGCATGAGAGGTAAGATAAATAAAATCCAAAATTGCTTTGTCACTGCTTTCTATCACTTCGTGCTGTCCACCGTTCCTATCTCTGCGATCTGCCGATACCTCAGGGGAGAAACTTCAGGAACGTTATCCAGACATGAATCATAAACTTCCACATTAATATACTTTTGGATTCCATTCAGAGCCCGTAAGGACTCTTCGCTTTGGCTTTTTTTCTGTAGCCTGTGAGCGATTGTGGCGGCTTTTAATGAAGACATTCACAGTGCAGGAATAATAGTGTGATTTAGGCCCTATGTTCAAAAAATCCTGGCCTCTTTAGTGCACATTTAAGCTTCCTACAGCCTTAGAAGCTTTAGAACGACCGAGAAAGAACAGATTGAATTAAAGAATGGGATTCAGAGAAAGCCTGATACACAAAAGCATCATGATGAAGGTTAAAAAGCATTAAAAACATTATGATAGAACCACAGCATCATTTTTCTTTCTTTAAATGATAGATTTTCTAAAAGCTGAAACAACAGCAAATGTTTGTTTATGAGGCTATTTAGTCAGGTCATTAGTTGATTGCTGCCTAAGGTCGTAAGGCAAAACCAGGGGAGCATGAAATTTGAAAGTTTTATCTTACTGAAGCATACAACGCAAATGCCTCAGGTTTAACGAATCACGAACGCTGGTATAGAACCTACATTTGATTCCTGAGGTAATGCATAGCACAAATCTAAATTGTTAATACTATTAGTATTAGAGATTAGAAGTAGATTAGTGTGCTTCAGAATTCAAAACCATTTAGAAAAAAGGATCATTTCTAGACTCTGCGACCCGTGTCACAGAGTCTTTGCACTGCGACAAACAGAATATCTGTGTGGAGATGAAAAGCCAAGATTTAAATTGGCTATCTATTCAGGCAAAAGTCATACTTGCAGCAAAAGTCTGTGGAATTATTATAATTTTAAATTATAATTGAGCCGTGCATTGAAAATCAATCAAAATGTTAAATAACCACATTCCACATAGAGATGCATGGGTGCATTTCAACAAGAGATCTGGCCTTGAATATTTTCTCTAAAAGGACAGCTCGCTCTCTAACGTAACAGTGCCAGAGAGAGAGGAATAACAGTAAATTGTGCTGGTACTTTTCCGGTAACTGGACTGAAGATTGAATGTAAAGTAATCACTATTCGTCCATGTACTGTGTACTGCAAGTGCTTTTACTGTACACTGAAATATACATTTTTTTTTTCTGAATTACTTGCAAGAGACTCATTTCTTTCCAAGGACAGCCACTTTCACATATTTAGTACTTCCAAACAACTTTTGGCACAAGAATCAAATCATTTTACTTTCTGAGGACCAAGGTTTTGTAACTGTATTAAAATTGGATGAATTCAAAATATATAGAGACTAAGTAGTAGCTTAACTTTTTCATGTTTTTACCCCTTAATTTCATTAGATATATTTTTATAAGTTTATAAGAAAATTTCTCGGTCATATATCATATATGTCTTTGCTAAATTCTCACTTATCTCAGGTGGGGGAGTTGTTTTTGGTTTTGGGATTGGGATTGTACATCTCAACAGACGGCTGTGTTGTTCACAACACGCACTAGATAGCTGATACTCAGATACACGCAATTTTGCTTTAAAAAAAAAAAAAAAAAAGACAATTCAGAGTGGTAATAAAATCACTCTGCGTGAATGGTCTGTTTTTTCCTTCACCCACTATGTTCCTCAAATGTTTCAGATACCAACAGCAGAGGGCGGTCTGTATGTTGACAGTGATGTACGTACACACACACACACACACACACACACACACCACACACACACACACACCCTTAAGGTATCAGAAGTGGCTGCATCTTCATCTTTCCACACAAGTGGAGACAGAAATACACAAACACACACACACACACACACACACACACACACATCTTCATAACACACACTATATGACTGTCCATATATGGGGACTATATATATATATATATATATATAATATATATATAATATATATGTATATGTATATGTATATATATATATACAAACAAACATAAAGAAACAGACATAAGTACGCAGTATCCACATTTCTCTCCTCAAGGGTACACGCTGCAGTGCTTTAATTGGAGAAATATACACCACTGAAAGCAAGTGTTTACACAACCGATAGAGCAATGCTAACGCTGCAGGCAAAACCCTGACTGAGAGAGCGCCAATTCACACACAAAACCATTTGAGCACTGTAAGGGATATTTCGCTTACAAGCTTTTATAATACAATATAAAATACATTTTGGCAGTTTTTTTTTCTTGAAACTAGTATCAAACTCTTCTTAAATTCAGGGTTATATTATCTAAGGTGAGTTTTAAAGGAGTTCACCCAAAAAATAACCCATATGACTTTCTTTGTTATGCGGAACACACACACACACACACACACACACACACACACACACACACACACACACACACACACACACACACAACAAAAAGGTTTTTTTGGGTTACTTGTTTTTATCTTATACTCTAAAGTGTAAATGTTTTTTTTTTTGTTTTTTTGTGTGGTTTTATTATTTCAGATCTACAGTTGACCATCTTTGGAAGTTTTCTTCTCTCTCTGCCTCTACGGGCAGAAGATACATATGCAGAATTTTGAACATCACAATGCAATTGTGGAGCTGGAACACGTAGCTACCGCCAACTCTACTGCTGCCCCCCAGGGCCCAGGAACTTTTTAATCTAATTAAAACAAGCTGAGAGACGAGTTGAAAGATAAGGTCGCCACAGGGAAATGGAGGAAGCATTTTGCCACAATGTGGGCTTTTCCTCAGCCCTCCATGACAGTAAACGAGTTATCAGGCTTTGAGCACGTGGTGGTAGCATAGGGACCGAGCCACCAACCGACTGACAACTTTGGAGTGCGGGTGGGACTCACTGTCAGTGGTTGAGACACTGTGACTGACAGGGTAATTAATCACACAGTTTGGACAGAGCGAAGCAAAAGAAGGCAACTTTCCATCTTTCAGCAGTAAGGACAGCCAACTTATTAAAAAATACTTTTGGCACTATGCAGCCATGCTTAATTTTTAAGTCAACTCTTACACTTATCAGATTTCATTATACACCTGGTCCAGATTTAGAGTAACAAGCGTTCTTGATTGCTCGACACTGTTGGACCAGCAAATACTGGTACAACTGGAAGAAGAAGAAGAAGAAGAAGAAGAAGAAGAAGAAGAAGAAGAAGAAGAAGAAAAAACAAATTAGAGTGTAATCATTTTGCAACAATAGCAGAACCATTTTAATATGTGGTAATTATAAAAATAACTATAACTATATATATAGATATATATTATATATATATTATATATATATTTATATATATATATATATATATATATATATATATATATATATCAGAAAGACTCTTTATAGTGGAAATGTTTTAAAAATAGGACTGTTAAATAACTAGGTAATTATATGACACAGTTAAGTGTTTACAAGTAAATAAAATAAAAAAAAGCATATATATATATATATATAATATATATATATATATATACATATATATACACCCCATATATATATATATAGATATATATATATATATATATATATCATATATATATATCTATATATATATATATATATACATATACATATATATATATTATATACATATATATATATATATATATATATATATATATATATATATATATATATATATATATATATATGGAGACAAAATGCACCCAGATATGCATCTGCGTTTTGTCTTGCATGAACAATGATGAACAAAATGCAATTATTATTAAACTTCTGAATCAAATTAAATAAACAGAAAATGAAAAAAAAAAAGTCTGCTAAATAAATTTTAGTGTGTGTGAAAATAATACATTCTGTTGTTGCCAGCATTCAGGTCACACACAGCTTCATTACTGACATATGCCTTCTTGACCTCCTACTAAGAAAAACTGCAACCTGTATTTGACATTTTTTTCCCTATTTGAAGTATTTTAACGAGGCTTTGTCACTGTTCAGAAAATATAGCAAGCCATTGGTTTTCCTATTAGCTCATTTCATTTCCATTTACCAAGAAAATAAAACTGTTTGAGAGAAATAGGACCCACATATTCCTTCCCTCAATTGGGGCAGCTTGACTCCACTGATTCTCAGTGAGGTCATGTCCCCTACTTAAAACCATAGAAAGAAACCATTTCCCTCTGAGCAGTCCAGAATGACAGATCTAGTGAACTTGAGGAACGCTTGTTGTTTACTGTGGATCCAAGGCAAGGCAAAATCATTAACAAACGCTCTGTATGCAGGTAAAATCATAGTTTTATTATGGGCTGGACAGTCAAAGTACACATCTGTAAAAGCTATTTTAAATAAACAAATAAGTATAAATCCTTACATACTGTGTACTGCTTTTTACAAAATTTACAAAAAAACTGCTTAAAGAAATAGTTCATAGTTCAAATAGTTTTTTGCTTCACAAGACATTAATTTATGGACTGGAGTTGTGAGGATTATTGTGATGCTTTTATCAGGTGTTTGGACTCTTATTCTGACGGCACCTGTATGCAGAGGATCCATTGATAAGTAAGTTATGCGATGCTAAAAATTTTGATATTTTTTAATAAAAACTGATCTACATCTGGGGATGGCCTGAGGGTGAGAGTAAATATTAAGAACATTTCTTTTTTTGGTTGACATTATTCCTTTAAGATGGTCTGAATAAATCCCACAAATGAGATCTCATAAATATCTTAACAGTTTATCCTACACAGCAATGAAGATTAAATATAGAGGACCACATGGAGAGTCATAAAGTCATTTCTCATAAAAATTCTTCGAAAACTAAATTATCTTAGCTATGCCATTTTTCTACAGCCTCTCTATAATCTTACTGAATGTCAACAATTGTTTTGGGTTGTGTCTATTTATATTGTCTCCTTATAAATTTTATCAGAAACATGTGGGACAAAGTTTAACTGTGAAAATCCATTTATCTTCAAAAGAGCCAACCTCTGAGCAATAAACAAATCCTTTGGGGAAACCAAGCTCTATCAGCAAACAAACGACAAAGTTCTAGATTTTTTATGTGGAATCAGAGCGGGTTGCTGTTCTCATTGTTTTTTTCCAAAACACATATGTGTTGGTTGACACTCTCTGACGGGGTTCGCACTCTTCATTTTCCATATGCTCATGGCTAGATGGAAATGACATCTAGTCACAAATATCTCTGAGGCATGAGACATCACAGGCAATTCCGTGTCAATGAGAGAAACCCACACTATGAAAAGAGGAGGCAATAGTATGTTGCAAGAAAGGACAAGCTTTATTATACCCCGTGCTGTTTTGTTTCAAAATTGTTTCAAAAGAGGACGTCAGTGGAGGCACACTCCGGGTCTATAAAGCTGCCGCCACAAGCCCTCATTAAAGTTTCCTGTGTGAGTGGATGCCACCCAGGTGGGGCTTTCATTATTTCCCTTTTTTTCTGTTTATGTTGCTGTATAGCTGCTGACAAAGATGAACTCATCTTACTGAAGTATTTATTATATTATGGCATATATAGCCCCCTATATACACTCACCGGGCCACTTTGTTAGGTACAACCTGTTCAATTGCTTGGTAAACACAAATTGCTAATCAGCCAATCACATGGCAGCAACTTAATGCACTTAGGCATCTAGATGTGGTGAAAGAGAAGACTTGCTGAAGTTCAAACCGAGCATTCAGAATTGGGAAAAAGAAGAAAGGGGATTTTAAGTGACTTTGAACGTGTAAATAGTTGTTTGGGTGCCAGAGGGGTTGGTCTGAGTATTTAAAAAAAAAAAACTGCTGATCTACTGGGATTTCCACCACACACAGCCATCTCTAGGGGTTAACAGAGAATAGTCCGAAAAAAAGAGAAAATATCCACGCCTCCATTGAGTTGGCAGTTATGTGGACGAAAAAATGCCTGTTGATGTCAGAGGTCAGAGGAGTAATGGGCAGGGGGACTGGTTAGAGATGATAGAAAGGCAAAACAGTATCTCTAAACAAAAACCACATTTCGTTACAACCCAAAAAGGTATGCAGGGAGAATACCATCTCTTGAACACACAACACATTGAACCCTGAAGCAGATGGGCTACAGGGCAGCAGAAGACAACACCGGGTGCCGCTCCTGTCAGCTAAGAACAGGAAACAGAGGCTACAATTCGCACAAGGGGCTCACCAAAACTGGGGGGGACAATAGAAGACTGGGAAAAACTTGCCATTTTAACTTATTAAAAAAAGTTATCGCGGAGCAGACTAGTATTAGATTATTTATTAGGTTGTTATTTTATTTAATAGGGACAATGCAGAATAAAACATTGCATATGCTCTAACATACAGGCTTCTAGCCAGTGGTTAATTTTGTAGCCCCCAGGCACTTGTAAAAAGGCTTTTTTAAAATACCACAAAAATACTTTTATTTTTTTTATAATTTTTCAAAAAACCATTATGAAGGATCAAGTGTTTAATCAATCAATGGCGACATTCCACCCTAGTGGTGAATGTATTTACTAACAGACATGACTCTCACAGGCTCTTCTCTTACTCACCACAACTCTGTAAAAACACCTGAACCGATAGCAAAGGATAACAATTCTAAACATCAAGACTTTTTATTGCTTATTTACAGATGTCATGTTTTTTTTTTTATTCCTATTTTGTTAACTATTTCAAGCCCAACCATCTCCTGATGCTTTTGGTCTCTTTCAGGGGGGAAGACATGCATCCCCCCCTGTCTGCTTCACCCAAAACATTTTAACACAGGAGTTATGTCTCAATCCCCTACCACAGCACAATACCCAATAATTTCTGGATTTTTTTTTTTTTTTTTTTTTTACATAAGAGATAGTCTGACAGCTCTAACATTAAAGTCTGACTGCAAAAAAAGTGCAAACCTCATGCTATATGTATGCTGATGATGCAACAGCCTACTAGCTTGCTGACTGTGGATTCACCCCCACAATTCAACATACATACAACACACCAACCAAACTGGCTGGTAAAAATTTCAACTACACTGTAAGCTGTCCACCATTATAAAATAACTACAAATATGTATGCACAGAATCATATTTTGCTCTCTAAAATAGCAGCACTTTTCACACACAGTGAAAATGTCAGTACAGTTCTGTCCAATGTCCACTTTATGGTGTCCCATTTAAAAATACGTCTATACAATTAAACAAGAGCATATGATTTATTTGTGGCACACATGCTTTTGTGCATGGCCTGTCACGTCTGAAAATGAAATGTGCTCACTTCTAACAGAGGAGCGTCATAACCAATTCTCTCCTCCACTTGCCCTGTCGGGCACAGAGAAAATTGCTGATTGCTCTCATAGATTTCCAAGGTAAAGAGAAGATTAAGTGTGGGACCCACGCTGGTTTGTGTCCTTCTCCATACAAATCTACGCTGAAGATAAAGTAGTGCTTTGTTCATGTCAGATTTAGTTCCTTATGTGAGGGGAAAGCCATTTATTGTATATCAGTGTCCATGAAGGTTCAACCTTTGGGAATGTTTTTACTTGTCAGAGTTGATGGGATTTATACGACAGCCTGTCTCAAGGTTACACATTTGTTCTGAAGGCTTCACATCACACAAAATTAAAGTTACTGGCAAGCTCTTATTGTAGACACCATTAATTATAGCTTAGGACATCATGCGGCAAAAGTTCCGCGATAGTGAATGTCACAGTCTACAAAAAATAAGTAAAAACTTTGAACGTCAGGAAAAAAAAAGTTTTGTGTCATGTTTTGGCTTATTCATAAATGCCTAAAATATATTTTCAAAATAGCCTAAAAGGCCAGATTTCTTGGAATAAAGAGTCAGAGTGAAAGGAAAAAAACAAACAGAAGTAACAGCACAAACATTTATAGAACTAAACCAGTATTGATCTATAATCTCGAATTTTGGGTTTGTGGGAGAACAAATGTTGACCGCCTTGCAGGCAATTTCAGCAGTAAAGGTTTGATTTAGCACATTTTTCAGTGCAATAAGAGAGAACAAATGCAAAAGCAAGCAAGCCACTTTTGGTGATGTGACTTATGCACTATAAATCTGCTTGGATAGAGAGAGCCAGAGGTTCAGATTTGTTGTTCTACACAATTACATACAAACACCGTAACAACCTCACAAAACGACCTGAAATATCAGTGTGCATTAAATCAACTAACCAGCGCTCACAAAGGCATGAGGCAAACGGCCATTAATAAGGACGATCTTTTTGTTGTTGTGGGTTAAATGTAAAAAAAAAAAAAACCTTTGTTCTTTTCTTGGTTTAAAGGTCCCATCATAAAATGACTGATTTTTATATTTGTCGAGTTTTAATTAATTATATTTTTTCATCCATAATGAAAAGTAAACTAAAGAAAAAAAAACACCGCTGAAAGAAAATCTGCCAAGACATTCAACCGGCTGACTAAAATCAATTACTATAAACATTTCAAAATATTGACTCAATTTCTAAGCATTATGGGCAAAAAAAGACACAAAATATTACTAAAGAAATTGTAAAACTGCACCAGACACATAAAATCCCTTGTTACTAATTTATAATACAACATAATAAAAAGATGAAAAAGTGACAAAAGATTTATAATTTTAATTTAAAATTAAATCGAAATTTTGTTTTACAATATTTTTTTTCTACTTCAAACTTTCATTCAGTTTCAAAGTTACTTGCTGTTTCTTTTTAATTGTTTGTGAATTCATAAGCACTTTCTGAGTGAAAATTATTTTCTACACAAACCATTTTTTTTTTAGTGTGGATGTGTATGACTCTTCATCTTCTTCCGGCTTCTTCTATACACTGCGTTGGCCTAATTAATTAGCTAACATGCTGTCAGACACAGTGTGCAATGGTTTCATGCCACACAGAAAAAAAAGCAACAGCAAAGTGCATTCATGTGAGATCCAATGGTATCAAGGCGTAAGCACAAAACCGTAGCCGTTTAGGCAATAAATACTTCTGTGGTGCATCCATGAATTCCTCCAAGACAAAACATAAATAAGTCTGACTAAGCTCTAACATCACCCTTTAAACTCATTTACTATGTCACAGCCATTCTTTTTCAGGGTACTCTGCATGCAACTGCTAGCAGTCTGGATGTACTTCTGTGATGAGTTTGTTAGCGGTGCGGATGACTGCCACACTTTTTAGCTGCAGCTGGCGGGGCATCCGCCCCCTGCTGGCATTCGATTATTGTAGCCAGGCGATTTAAACACTGACCTTATCTAAACTGACAAATGGACTGATTCCTCTCTCTCCTCTAAATCACACATACCCAGCGTGTTCTAGTTTCTTATTTACAGCCTATTTTTCCAAATGCCACATTTGTTTCTGTTTACACCAAGGACTGAGGGCCATCAGCTGTGAAGCATTGTTCAGATGGGCTTCACCGAGTGAGTTGTGGCAGGCGGATATGGCACTAATATATATTCAACGTTTCACGTTTGTGGGTCAGATCTGGTATTCACCAATTTGCCTTATATCATGCTGGCTTAGTGCTACAAAGATGAGAGGGGAAAAACACACCCTTACAAATAAGGGAGTTGTATGGTCATATTCTCTCTTTATCTACAGGGTTTCCCAAATAATGTACCACTTCTTATTTCTAACAATGTTGTGTTATGAGCAGTGAACATAAATTATATAAATAAATAAATACATAATTAAATAAATAAATAGTCTGTTCACTGCTTAAAAAAAAAAATGTTTCTGAATATTGCCAAACACATTTTAAAATTATTTTTATTGATTATAAATATAAAACAACTATCAATAATACAATATATTTTTATTAAATAAAAAAATGAACATACCTAAATTAATAAATTAATTTTAAAAAATCATTTAACATTATATTTTATCTAGTAAATCACACATAATGTATACATATTTTTATAGTTAGTGTATTTTTATTTGAGCTTTATCAGTTATGTATTTATTTTAATTATATATAAAATATTTCAAAATAAAACTTTAGATTCAAATATGAAACACATGACCTCATGAAAGACCTCTGCACTCTTCTTCAACCCTCTCCTCTCCAGAGCCACAGGAAGTTCAGTTCACTGCAAGCTCTCTCAACTACACTATCCCAACTTCATGAGGCCAAACCCAAGTTTCCCCATGGTGCTGAGTAGGTGTGTTGTTTTTCTAACCTTAGCATGTGTGCACTTAGCATTAGCAAAGTCTCCCTTGAATTCAGGGGTGGTTCTAGGGTCAGTGAATATTCTTGGTTTAGCCTAGACCTTTGTGAATGCATATAGGCACATATTTTCATAACATTTTGAAAAATCATACATTGATGTGCACTGTGTACTGATAACCGTTTAATCCAATTAACTTTAAAAAATCAGCATTCAATTTTATGTCTGTGAAACATCATGGTGCTTACTTCATTTATATCAGGGGTGTCCAACTCAATTCCTGGAGGGCTGGAGGCCTGCAGAGTACTTTTTGTTACAAACCCTGCTCCAACACTCTCTGTTACAAAACAAACAACCAACCAACCAACCAAAACCACCCACCCACCACCCAAACCAACCAACTCAACCAACTCAACCAACCAACCAACCAACCAACACCCAACCAACCCAACCAAACCCCAAACCACCCACCCACCCACCCAAACCAACCAGCTCAACCAAACCAACCAACCACACCAACCAACCAACCACCCAACCATCCATCCATCCAAAACCCACCCACTCACCCAAACCAACCAACCAACCAACCAACCAATCCAAAAAACCCCAAAAATGTAACGTGTTAAACTGAAAAAATTAATCACGTGTTAACGTGCTAATTTTGACAGCACTCATTTATTTATAAAAATATTTTTATACAATTTATTTATATTATTATATTTAGAAAATAAAATTAAGTAATTTAGTTAGCATTATGTAAAAAATATATTAATATATTTATTTTAGAGCTGTCAATCAATAAAAAAAATGAACTAATTAATCATACATTTTTTTCTGAAATTAATTGCGATTAATCACACCTTACATTAAAGATTTAAAAAAAACTTTTACATTGCAATGATTTGATATTCATCAGAATAGGTAAAGAGATGGGTGTCAGATCATGCATGAAAACATATTGGCATATTGTTTGAAAACCAATTCAGAAATCCCCTAAAAATATTTGGGGACTACTGCCTACTGCCTCCTTGGCGTATTCTCTGGATCAGTGAGTAAAATATGACCTCAAAGTTTGCCTGTCCATTCTACAATCTCAAGCATTTCAATCACACACTGTACAGTCAATGAAATATGTATTTATTTGCGTGTTCATCATTAAGCATCTCAGAGTCACACCCAGTGATCCTGCCTATTTTGCAGGGGACTTAAAGCTGGTCTCATGGTGGAATGCGCATGCTACAGAGTATCCCATCATGTTTGAAGTGGCTGACTGTGTGCTAAAAGGGTGAGACTGAAAGAAACTGAGAGATTCTCTCTCCCGCGTGTGACTCAAGCTGCCACCAGAGAGCTTTGGATCTGCATTTCCTCCCCATACGAAGAGGTAAAAGCCACCTGGTGCTACTACTTAGTTGCCTTCCTATTGTCTGCACAACTGGAGAAAGAGAGAGAGATTTTGTGGATCTAAGTGGTGCATTTATACCCTTCAGACCCAGATAACTTGACTTGTAAGCCCTCATACACATGGCATGCGGTCAGCTCACAACTACAACACGGCCATTTCCATGCAGTTCACGTGTGTCCTCTGTGTGTGATGACTTACACATTCAGTGGTTTCTTAGGTTCGCCCCTGTTTACCAAGTGTGCTAACGTGCTGTGCATTCATGCATGTCCTCTCGCATCGCAAGGCAATACTTATATATAGCATATTGTAACCTTTTCTGCACATGAACTGCCCGCTTAGAAGGGGTAAATCCAATTACACCTCAGTTTAATGTGACATATAGAGGCGGGTAAATATTGGAATCAATAATACAGCAAAACTAGACCTCTAAGCACATTTATAATAGCCTTAAAATAACGCTAAAGTTCAAAACAAATCATTTATTTATTTATTCATTCATTCACTTGTTTCTTCATTCATTCTTTAATTCATTCGTTATTCGTTCATTCATTTATTCCATTCAAATACTGCAGCCATAGCAGTAAGGATATGGACAGTTTAAAATTGGTGTTTGATGAATATAGAAAAGTGTCCCCCCTTGTGGTTCACTAAAGAAACTTTAACCCATAAATGGCCTTAGGAATAATATGTATGCTATGATAGTGATATATGACATTTTTTTTTTTTTTTGGAATGGTAAATAAAACGGTTATTGGAGTATACATTAACAAGTAGGGCAGTTTCTGAATGAAAATAATTTCAAAAGTAAATAAATTTTTTCAGCCTAAGTATACATTTTTAAGTTATATAATACTTTCCACTTTTAAAATTTGACATCATATGGATTTAGAACATAAATAAGTTTCGTTCTTTTTTATAGTGTTTGTGTGTGTTTTTAGTATTGTAATGGTGTGTGTGTGTGTGCTGTATGTGTGTGTTTGTATTGATTTATTACAGAACAATGCAACAGAACAAACACTGAAGAAATAACATCATCCAAGTCTTATGTCCTGTAAATAGTTTTTGGACACTATAAACTTAAAGAGCATGTTTGTCTGCGCTGATAATGCATTACACAAGACAACAGTATAAAAATGACCCTAGTTACATCCAACACAATGCTGTCTCTTTTTCCTACACACACAGCGCAGACACTCACACACACAACAGCACCCCTGCATCAATTAAATCATAAACGAAGAATAAATTAAACCATTAACTTCCAGCTTGTGGAGAGCCGCGCACAGTTGGCCAACAGGAGCCTCTCTTGCTCTAGCTCCTATGGCCTGAGCTACAGCTTAATTAGGATCCTCATATTTGCCGCATTGAACAAACAAAAGAAGGGGAAAAGAAGCATAAGAAAAGCAGCAGGAGAACAGGCCTCATGAAGTAGGTTAGGAGGCTCCCCTCCGTGGGTTGTCAAACTTACCTACAGCTTGAAGTCCTAATAGCAACAGCAGTGAGAGGGGAACATCTAAAGAGAGGGCAGATATATTTTAACAGCCCCTCTAACAGTCCTCTAAAAAACTAAACTTCTGTATCCCTAATGGGCAGAAGAAATACATCATAAATACTAACTGTATGGAGTGAATTGCCACTGAATGTGAAAATACGCGTTGACAAGCTAAAAATTCTCATTGCGTCAGTCCCATGGCAAACAAAATTGCAAGACATGCAAACATGCAGATTTATGTTTAAACTTAGCAACCCTCATAACTGTAGTATGCTGAAATAAGTGCTTTCGTTCGCAATGATATACGCGAGTGCAACCATAATGAGCACAAAATTTGTAAAAAGTGCTATTCCTTTCAATCTTCCTGAAATAGGAATGTTTGTGCGTTTTATTGGACATGCAGACGTAAGTAAATGATCAAATGCATTTGTGCATTGTTACACTGATTTACATAATTCTTTTAGCAAATCTATGACTTCTTGGTGTAGATCTTAGTATTATCTTTAGTGAATTCTAATATCCGGTCTGACTGTGAGTAGCGTGTTCTTAAATGTCATCTCCAGCTAATGTTAAAGAAATCCCCATCAAAAAAACATGAAAATTAAACGCAAAGTTTTCAAAAATAATGTGGCACCAGCAAAGTGTATTAAAGATGGCTTTGTTGCAACGTTTCATTAATCTAATCTGCATCAGATACTAGTTTTCACTCACTGCATGCAGTACCAGCACTTCTCATGGCCTTTTAAATGGCTCTGGATATTGATTCATGAGAGAAATCCACTGTTACTATAAGTGCAAATTTGCTTTTTTTCTTTCAAAGCGCACATGAAAGATACTGGACACAAGATCAGCAAATCACTTAAAAACAACTGTTTATTGAATAAACATTTCATTTTCATGTGATCACATTTGACTTAACTAAGAATTTTTTTAATGATTTATTATCAATCTAGATAGAGCCTTTCTATTATCCAAAAAAAAAAAAAGTACAAAATAAACTGATTCATTTAAAAAAAAGCACCATTGTTCATTTGTAACAACAGTAGCTGTGGCTGTAGAAGCATAATCAAAATGCAATTAGAAAATTAATTTTCATGGCTCAGTAATATCTGATGTCTCACATCACAAACAAATGGAGCAAAATGGCAAATCCAATGTCAAGCCATTTCAGACTGGACAAAGAATTAGAGCAAACCTAGTCTGTTTAGTCATATGTTCTCCTTTAATAGCAATTAACCGTGGACAACAACACGGTAAACAAAAACAAGTGGCCGTCGCACACCAATACAGCTCACATTTCTTTTAAATTAAAAGTGTGCAAGATCGTGGCTGACATTTTGGCTTGTCCCCTGTGAGTGAGTCTTTGGCTGAACAAGACTCATCTGGTCTAATTAAATTGCAACAGAAGCCTCACACTGTGACTGGGTTGTTGACTGGTGCTGAGACATATGGTTGACACGCTTGCGGTTTTACCAACTACAACAGCAGTGCTAGATAGTATACTTAACATCCACAGAGGTCTTGAATCTATTCCAAAAATTGTCACTCCATTTTCACCCCCGCGATATGCACAAAAAACTTAATAATAGCCCTTGCATGTTCATTTCAAATGAAATTCCCCCCTGTTCCCTGTATGGCAGACTCATAAGGGAAACATTATGTTATAGCAACTTTTATTCAGCACCACCAAAAACATCTGCTGATGTTCGTTTATCAAAGTCTTGACAGTCTTTGATTATCCCCATCTACACACACACACATATACAGAATATACAGTATATACATATATATATATATATATATATATATATATAGGGATATATCTATATATATATATATATATTAGGATACTGCGTCCTGTACTAGTATACCGTGCAATATGCCCTCGTTACCAAAAGCTGATACCCACACACAGAAGCGTGTAGACAGAGCTGTATGTCCAGAAAAAGAAGCAGTGTATAACGAGTGGTTCCCTTGCATTTTTTTTAGGAAAATGTTTTGTGATTACTGTATTTATTGGCATGTGAGTACTAAAAATTAAAGTGTCGGTATCAGACTCGTTCTATGAAAAATGTATGGTATTAGTTGCACATCCCTAATATAAATACATAAATCGCTTATCTCTCTTAAGTCTCTTTATGTATTGGAAGTTTTGCCACAGAATGGGAATAAGAATAAAGATAAAAGAATAGAATAAAGATATAAGCACAATTTAATTTAGTATCCTCTTTATTACTCTCAGCTCTAGAAATTACAAAGAAAAAGTCTGTATTGTGAGATAAAGTCCTGCTTTTTATTATTATTTATTTTTATTCTGAGTGTGGACACTACTGAACAAGAATAGTGAGATGCAAACTCAGGAATTTAGAAAGAAAAAGTCTTAATTTCTCGAGATCTGGATTAAGAATATACTTATTACTTTCGCAGACTTTTTGCACCATAACTCAAATTCATCACAGTTTTCTCCTCGCTTTGCTAAGACAAGCTTTAATGAAACTTCGATCCACTTGATCTTCATCATCACATCTAGCACAGCAGAAGTCTTCTCTGCAAATGTCTCTAACACTTTTTTTATTTGTTTCACACATTTTTTCATACCCTTTTGCAAAAACAGTTACCACAGATCTCATTGAAAGACCACAAACTTTACCTTTAATTCAGCACCACCAAAAACATCTGCTGATATTCCGTTATCAAAGTCTTGACAATCTTTGGATATATCTATCTACACACACACACACATATATACAGAATATACAGTATATATATATATATATATATATATATATATATATATATAATATATATATATAATATATATATAATATATATTAGGGATACTGCGGTCCTGTACTCGTACTCGTAAATATGCCCCGTTACCAAAAGCTGATACCCACACAGCGTGTGAACAGAGCTGTGTCCAGAAAAAGAAACGTGTATAACGAGTGGTTCCCTGCATTTTTTTAGGAAAATGTTTTGTGATTACTGTATTTATTGGCATCGGCGAGTACTAAAAATTAAAGTATCGGTATCGGACTCGTTCTGAAAAATGTGGTATTGGTGCATCCCTAATATAAATACATAAATCGCTTATCTCTCTTAAGTCTCTTATGTATTGAAGTTACAAATGCAAGAAAAAGTCTGTATTGTGGAGATAAAAAAGTCACCTTTTTATTATTATTTATTTTTTATTCTGAGTGGCGGACACTACTGAACAAGAATAGTGAGATGCAAACTCAGAATTTAGAAAGAAAAAAGTCTTAATTTTCGAGATCTGAGCTAAGAATATACTTATTACTTTCAGACTTTTCCACCATAACTCAAAATTCATCACAGAGTTTTGTCTCCTTTTCTAAGACACGCTTAATGAAACTGCGATCCACTTGATCTTCATCATCACATTCTTAGCACAGCAGAAGTCTTCTCTTGCAAATGGTCTCAACACTTTTTTTTTATTTGTTTCACACACATTTTTCATACCCTTTTGCAAAACAGTTTACCACAGATCTCATTGAAAGACCCACAAACTTTATTGGATTAACTGTGTTGAAACAAAAGGAAAACATCTTTTCACAGCTGATAGAAAGTACATCCATAATTATGAATCTCTAATGCACCTGCATGAAACTCATCTGCACAACTCTTCAATCAGCAATCAGTCCTCATCCCTCTACAAAAGATTTCACCTGACCAAAGAGGCCACAGACCATGGCAGCGGGACAGAGAAAGAAGAAGTTTGCATACATGGTGGAAGAGCTGCATTACTATTAAAGAAGAAAATACAGCTCAAGTTTTAAATGAAATTCAGGCAACTATTATTGATTCATGTCATCAATCATAGTTTGTTCTTTAGAGAGAGGCTGGACAAAGAGTCCAACCCATTCTGAGTCGGAGCATTTGTGGTTTCTATTGCCAGGCATTTTTCAGGATGACAACAAGTAAGTCACAAAGTTACTGTATACCACTGTGTATTTCAGCTTTACTGTATTGCCCTGTTGGCACAAAAAACTGTCTACAGCAATGCAGATGTTTCACCAGTCAATTTTAATATGCTTTGTTCAGATTTGTTTTTGTAATGCATTGTTTTACCATAGTTTCGTGCAACTGGAATTTGCTCAAAGGTTGTTTTTTTTTTTAAGAGAATAATGTACTTGAAACTGAAGGTGCACATCACAAATTTATGTGAATGAAGCCAGCTTCCACCTCTGTAAAGTGAGGAGACGTGGGAGGAACATTTATTGGGCAGAGGGCCACTGTTGCAGTGCCAGGTCAGATGGGCGCCAATATCACCATGTGTTTCCATCTCCAATGATGGTGTCCTTTGCCACATAAAAACTATCAATTCAGTATAGAGTAAAATTTTTTTGATGTACTAAATGAAAGATTGGTTTCACCCAATGAGGGCTGTTGATGGATTTGCCATGCAAGGAGGTATTTCCATTGGTGCATTGCAACACTGCAAGGGAAAACATCCAATGTGAAGGTCTGAGTATTAACTCTTTATTGTTTTTTTTTTTATATTCCCATGCATAAGTTTCCTTTCTTTCTTTCTGTTTTTTTTTTTTTTTTTTTTTTTTTTTTTTTTTTAAACCTATTCAACACTTCTGAGTTTGAATAGTGTTGTGGGCTACACTGACTGGGCTTTCATATTGAAAACTGTGTTTTGTATTTTGTTGTCCATTGTGTAATGATTGAAAGAATAAATAAATTTGACCACAAGTTGATGTTAGATGGAAGTATTTGCTTATGTTGCATGTGTTTAATGTTTTGTGAGTGTTGGAGCATTTTGCAAACAAAATGAGTCATTTTGGCCATTGAGCTTCAGTTTCAGCCTGTGTGTTAACTGTTTTGAAAATGTGTCATCTGAGTGGACAAATGTGTGCAACTGAAAAAGAACAGAAAAAAGAAAAAAGAAAAGAAAAAAAAATTGTAATTCAGTTTAAGCAGGAGATAGTCATCATTATGCCAGCTAGCCATTCAATCAATAAATGCATATACACACACACACACTACATGCATACATACTTATTTGCGGTAATTCATTCTCTTCCTGTCGGTGCTTCCTTGCCAGAATATGACTCATTTTACCTTTATACTGGCTTAGTAATGCTTACATTTATGGATTTGCTTGTGCAACAGATCTTGCCTGTGAGCTGTGTTTGACACAATTATACCTCCTCATTTTCAATAATTATGGCTTACATTCTTGTGAATTACCAGAGAATTATTAAGGAAGATTTAGTATGGCATATTGAGGTCTTCTACTGCTACAATGCAAATTTTACTCAGCTGATGTCATCAGAAATCTGCTTTTGTCTTTTTCCCATTACAAATGAGATCACAAGAGGGGTCTCTCTTTAACTAGATGAGTTACAAATCTTACAGACACATTTTGAGGATTTCATCATCTCACTCCAAACCACATCAATGTTTTGACAGGCATTTCAAAAATTGCCCAGACTGGGAGAATGGTGAGCAAGATTGTCAAATTAACCAATTCTTTAAGAATTTTCGAAAACATATTCCAAATATGGACAAGTAAAATCTACTCTAATTATGTTTTTTTTTAATTTAAATATGTTGAAAAGTATTTTACACAAAATCTACTCAGAACTGAATATGCCTAACGTCAGTTTTTATAAACCACACTGTCTGTCTAAAGCTGTCTGTCTCTTAGCTTAACTGTTTAGATGTGCAGGCACATAATTAGCCATAGTAAAACCTCATTTGTGTTAAGTGCTTAAAAAACTATAGTAGGAACCAATGTTTACTGTTGAATAGCAAGGGAAGTCAGTATGCCCTCACTGTGACACAAAAGTGGATCTATGATCTTTTTCCATACTAGAGCAGCTGAATATTTCAGTAATTTTGAATGCAGAGGTGAAGAGGGCATTTTTGCATTGCATTGAGGTCATGTAACATTTAGCATGGGCCCTTTTTTGATCTTCAAGAAGAAGACAAGAGTGCAAGATGTAAAACTAAGTGTGATATACTCCAAGGAAAATATTGATTTGAAATCTAAGTCGCACCACTGCCAAAGGGAACAATGCATATTTGAGACTCATTATTTCCTGTTCAAAGCATGAAACTTTGCTCTGATCAGGCACACATTGTTTTACCTCAGTGTATTTAATTGCCATTTGTAACTGGCTCCGTCTCCCTCTACTCTGTGAATTAGACAGTAACTAAGCTGAAAATGTGTTAACTGTGACAAATAGCTCTGGTATTTAGAGTTGCATCTCTGTTGTTTGCTTATGCTAATGATATGAAGGTGGACACAAATATACCCACTCAGGCATATCTATATTCCCTCTCTGAATCAGCAGCTTTGTGACCTAGCATATAAATATCTATCCTGTAGTGAACAAGACTCATACTGTAGCACAATGTCACGTATAATTCATTCTTAAATGTTAATATTAGATGTAATACTGCAACGACTGGTTATGACACAGCTGAATCCTAACACTGATGGTTCTCTCAAAACGGTTTCCACAGAAATATTAAGCAGCATAACTGTTTTCAATATTGATAATAAAAAGAAATTATTCTTGAGCACCAAAACCCAAAGATTATATACACACACACACACACACACACACACACACACACACACACACACACACACACACACACAACACATATATGTATTTATAAAGAGGAAAGGAAGAAAAAAAGAGAGAACGAAAAATAACGAAAGATAAAGGCACTTGGACAATGTTCTTTCATTAGAAGTGCCTATGATGCAACCTACTGTAACTCTAGCAGCAAGATGAGACTGTAGATTGTGAATAGGATAATGCTGCTTTTATCAGTGCAGTGAATATGACACACAGTCACAAATATTCCATACAGAACTCAATATGTCCCTAAACAGACACATTAAATATTGCATCAGAAAAAGCAGGCAGAAGTGCACACCATTGTAAGAAACAGGGCCACAAATCTGCGGCATGTGCATCCAAGAAGAAGATGTTATCTGCAAGGTGAAGAATAGCGGAACTAAGAGAGCGAGATACATTTTTAATAGATTTTACAGCTGTATGTTCACATGTGTAATACTGTACATATGTGTGTTTTCTTTTTTTACCCCAGACAAATAAACAACCACTACACACTGATCTGTATAAGTTCTGCTGTCTGACCTCTACCATACCGCCACTGATAAATTCATGCCTGACCCCACTGCACATGTCCTTGCATGATCCCACCGATTACAACACAAAAAATGAAAGCAACACAAAGGAGAAATTTATTATGAATGTAACTCATCAAATCACACAGCAAGGTCACATGGATGTGGAACCAAACAATGTGAATAACAAGAAATGCACTTTTACCCTGCAGGCCAGTGCTGAACAGTTTTGAGCATTGAACACTAACCAGAAAGTGCTTAAAACATGGGGGATTCATAGTGACACAATGACAAAAAAAGCATGCTGTCTAGAGATGACCACATTTTCAACCCTTGTTTTCTTAAATCCAAAGAGATTAACAATACACTTTGGAAGTTCATTCAGCGTTCAGGAATCTCATGAGACTATTGCTGATTTTCAAGGAAGGATCAAAACCAAGGACACAGGAGCCACAGGGAGACATGGGAGACCACTTAAGAAAAAAGTTCTCCTGAGTGCTGCTTGCCCTGATTTCAAACTAAATCCAGGAAATGCTTAACTGCTATACACAAACTTGTCATTGTGCCTCATTTTCATGACAGCCATGGACTGTAACTTACTCTCAAGCCTTCTAGTAAAAATCCACCGTAATCAAGACCATCTTTTGACCATTCACTCATCCTTATTGTTACATCAATCTCTGCAAGTTATCATGTGAATATCTACATGGTGTTCTGCCACAGGCATTTGATATTATTTTCACTTTTATTACCACATTTACAAGACAGAAATCTACAGTTAAAATATGCATGCAAACGTTTTAAGAACATGCTGCTAAAGTCCAATACTTAGATGCAACAGCTAAAGATAGCTGATTGCTAATTATGCTGAAATCTTCACACAACACCTATCTGTCTAATGAAGGACATATACAGTATTTTCTAATTTCTTTGTTAGAGCTGTGTACTGAGTCTCAACATCTGCATGTTTTGTGACATAAGGCTGTGCTGATGTTTATACACCATCAGCCTTGATTGTTTTTATAATTTCTAGATTAAAAAAGAAAGATGAAGAAAAATTGATGTGGATTTCAGGCATTCAGAACTAAATTGAAACAAGCCTTTTCCATTTTTTTCACCTGAATAAATATGAATTGATGCAGCAAATTTGAATATATAAAGGGATATTTGAACATATAAAGAACATATCGATTAAAGGGTTTTGAAACAGTTTACACATATCTAATCTACACAATCTCAACAAAAATATAAACGCAACACTTTTGTTTTTGCCCCCATTTTTCATGAGCTGAACTCAAAGATCTAAGACTTTTTCTATGTACACAAAAGGCATATTTCTCTCAAATATTGTTCACAAATCTGTCTATATCTGTGTTAGTGAGCACTTCTCCTTTGCCAAGATAATCCATCCACCTCACAGGTGTGGCATATCAAGATGCTGATTAGACAGCATGATTATTGCACAGGTGTGCCTTAGGCTGGCCACAATAAAAGGCCACTCTAAAATGTGCACAGATGTCGCAAGTTTTTGAGGGAGTGTGCAATTGACATGCTGACTGCAGGAATGTCCACTAGAGCTGTTGCCTGTGAATTGAATGTTCATTTCTCTACCATAAGCCGTCTCCAAAGGCGTTTCAGAGAATTTGGCAGTACATCCAACCGGCATCACAACCACGTGACCACGTGTAACCACACCAGCACAGGACCTCCACATCCAGCATCTTCACCTCCAAGATCGTCTGAGACCAGCCACCCGGACAGCTGCTGCAACAATTGGTTTGCAAAACCAAAGAATTTCTGCACAAACTGCCAGAAACCATCTCAGGTAAGCTCATCTGCATGCTCATCGTCCTCATCGGGGGTCTCGACCTGACTGCAGTTCACAGTCGTAACCGACTTGAGTGGGCAAATGCTCACATTCGATGGCATCTGGCACTTTGGAGAGGTGTTCTCTTCATTGATGAATCCCGGTTTTCACCGTACGGGGCAGATGGCAGACAGCGTGTATGGCATCGTGTGGGTTTTGCTGATGTTAACGTTGTGGATCGAGTGGCCCATGGTGGCGGTGGGGTTATGGTATGGGCAGGCGTATGTTATGGACAACGAACACAGGTGCATTTTATTGATGGAATTTTGAATGCACAGAGGTACCATGACGAGATCCTGAGGCCCATTGTTGCCATTAATCCACGACCCGGTACTTCATGTTGCAGCATAATAATGCACAGTCCCATGTTGCAAGGATCTGTACACAATTTCTGGAAGCTGAAAACATCCTAGTTCTTGCATGGCCAGCATACTCACCGGACATGTCACCCATTGAGTATGTTTGGGATGCTCTGGATCGGCGTATATGACAGTGTGTTCCATTTTCTGCCAATATCCAGCAACTTTGCACAGCCACTGAAGAGGAGTGGACCAACATTCCACAGGCCACAATCAACAACCTGATCAACTCTATGGGGAAGGAGATGTGTTGCACTGGGTAAGGCAAATGGTGGTCACACCAGATACTGACTGATTTTTTCAGACCCCCCCCAGACCCCCCAACACAGTAAAACTGCACATTTTAAAGTGGCCTTTTATTGTGGCCAGCCTAAGGCACACCTGTGCAATAAGGGGGGAAGTCGTGGCCTAATGGTTAGAGAGTTTAACTCCTAACCCTAAGGTTGTGTGTTCGAGTCTCGGGCCGGCAATACCACGACTGAGGTGCCCTTGAGCAAGGCACCGAACCCCCCAACTGCTCCCGGGCGACGAAGCATAAATGGCTGCCCACTGCTCTGGGTGTGTGTTCACAGTGTGTAATACATTTAATTATGTTTAATAAATTAACTGTTGTGGAACACTTCATTTCTCAGAATGCATTACATTTTACATTTACATTTATGCATTTGGCAGACGCTTTTATCCAAAGTGACTTTCAGTGCATTCAGGCTAACATTTTTTTTACCTAATATGTGTTCCCTGGGAATTTATTCATTTTGATTTTTCATCGATGAGGTATTCATTTTGAGCTGTCATACAGGAAAACTCATGGCTTTTCCTGTGTTGAATTTCTTTGAATTGGAATTCCATAAATTCCTCTTCGTGTCTCTCCAATTCAACTTTCTGTGAGGTGTGGCCAATTCAATTCAGAGTTAAAGTTATGAAAGGGAGCTGATTTTCAGTTTTCAATTTTGCATAGCCCTGGCTGTATGACAATCAATAACTTTGTTCCTAGAATCCGTCCATTATTGCTGCACCTTGCCGAACCCATTACCGAGACCTAATGCATCTTGAGGGACTCGAGCCCTCCTACAGATGGCAAGCGCTTTGATGCATGATTCCTTACTTCCACTGTACCAGGATTATTACACTGCTGCTCAATCAACCCCCTGCTTTCCACGACTTTTGGAGGCATTTAGGAAAATAAATCTATATCAACTCTGTGTCATACAGTAATGAGTATGCATACGTCAGTATATTTATGCATGTGTGTGAAGGGGTTAGACAGTGAATATACATCTTTGAACAGCCGTCTGCAGAGAGACCTTAAAAGCTTAGTGAAATGGAAATGTGGTTAAATATAGATTGATTAGTTTGTTTGTTGTTGAAGTTTGATGTTTTCCGAATACATTTTGCATATTTATCCCATTTATCTGAACTAAACAATATGGCGTGCCACCATAAAATATCAGGAAATAACAGGCAGGTGCTCACCACATGGAGAAGAGATCTTCCCCTTGGCCATGTTTTTGTTCTACTAAAGAGCTTTCTCGTTAGGGTTTGTTTCTTGAATCTGCAAGAAAGCACAAAATAAATGAATTAAATAAAGATGAAATGGAGGGAGGAAGAAAAAAAACAAGGTGTAATTAGGAAGCATACAAAACAAACACAATCAATAGTCTGGAGAAGCTCTGAACACAATGGACACACCCTTATAGATGTGAAAAAACTGACACAGTATGTTATTACTGAGAATGCTGTCTGCAAGCTCTGTGTTTCACGGCTTTACCCGTAATCTCTAGGGCTTGGGTTTCATATGCGCTTCCAGAAAAATCTGGGCCAAGCCACAGTAAAACTTTTGCACAATCAATATCATGTAATATGTACAAAGCCTGACATGAAAAAAAGAGGCTTTACCTCTTTTTTCGCTTCCTCTATCCTCTTATGCACTACACAGGATGCTGTTCTATGACACAGGACATTGTTATTGTTATTTAAAACCCAGAAATCTCACAGCAAGGATTCAGAATATCTCTATCCCAGTCCACTCGCACTTCTCCTTTCCGCCTTGTGGAAATCATTTCATTCTGACAGTATTTCTCTTTTTCTTTTACTGTCTGAAAAGACACTAATGAGTCTCTCCATACAGGCCTGGCGGTAGACAGAGGCAAGATGATTATGCAAACACCAGGTCCTGAATTGCTAATGAAAGCTGGGGAATATGTAGACGACAACTGTGTAGCAAAGGAAAAGAAGAAGAAGAAGAAGAAAAAAAACATAGAAAGTTTATTTCTGGAATCTCTTGTAAAATCAGTCCTGACACTCAGTGCTATTAGTAGCCCATTAAACAGTTCAAGGACAATAGCTGTCCTCCTGTTTGATCATTTATCCTCCGGATCTCGTTGTTATGCTCGGTGCCTAAGATCAAGACGACCATAGAATATCAATGGCCTTGCTGAAAGTGGGCAAACTAGGTAAAATAATTCTTCTTGGCTTATTTGCACTCAGCAAAATATTGTTGCATAAGGCTGCGTTATTTATCTTCCACATGAAGTATTGGAGCAATAATCTTGTTTTGTTTAAACATAATGAAGCAAGTTTTGGTGCCATATGAAAGCATAACATTTCAAAAGCACAAGCTGAATAGACCCTTGATACTGACAATCCACATTGAAAAAGTAGGACAATTCAACCTGTGCAAGGTGAAACGACAGAGTGTGCCTTCCCTCTCTTATTCCCCTGAACATATTTGGTGTATCTGTTCAGTGAAAGGACCACAGGAAGAGGACAGCAAATAAAATTAATCTCAACCCCTTCCTTAATCATCAGTGGTAGTTTCCCCATAGCCACCCCTCATGGATAACACATATGTAGGGGCAATCAGCCGGTCATTGTTTTCTCAGATGGTGTGGTATAAAATGGCTTCCTCCTTCCTTAAAGAAGAGAATGATGCTTTTTCACTGCTTTGAGATGCCTGCTTAGAGTGTCCAAAATTAGTTCTATTAGTTATCCAAATGGTAGTCTCGGGCAGTTTTAATGGGTTATGATTCTCTTTTCAAACTGCTTAACTAATAATTAAAGCCATTGTCTCAGATAGTTCCAGTTTTCTTTTCTGAAAGGTTTTCAACTTATGAAAAATGATGTTGAAAAGGATTCAAAAAGGTAGATTCTCTGATGAAACAATGTAAAACCTATTTTTTACTTTTACTTTTTTTTCTTCCTTAAGAAATACCTTCTTTTGTATTTACAGAAGAAAATCATAGAAATGACATGCAAGTACTTAAATAATAAAAAAAAAACCCCTCTATTTAGAATGGATGCCTTAAATTGTTTTTAATGTTACAAAAGATTTAGATTTCAAATTAATGCTGTTAGTTTTGAACTCTCTTTCTCTCTTTCCAATACTCACAGGTTCCTAAAATAAAATGTATCACTGTCTCTACAAAAATATTCAACAGCTCAACTATTTTCAATATTAATAAAAATAATATTGCTTTTCACAGCAAATCAGCTTATTAGAATGATTTCTAAAAGGCTATGAAATTGAGGATTGAAGTAATGGCTGCTTAAATTTCTACATTTCCATCACATGATAATTATTTCTATTAGTAAACAGATCAATAATTAAAATAGAAACAATTTCATTTGATATTTTATGCTATTACATTTTTTTCTCTGCATTTTTAATGCAGGCTTGGTGAACATGAGAGACTTACCAACCCCAAACTTTTTAAACATATACAATAGAGCACTTAACAGAGAAAAGAACAAAGGCCCTAATGCTGGTATTTATTAAACACTGGGATGTCCTCTCAATGACCAACGGCCATGGTGATATCCATCTCATTCAATTATTCTGCCCACATGGACATCTTGCTAAATCCCTTTCAATCTCATGTGCTTGATTAGTCTTCAGTTCATGCTTGATTTGCCCTTTGCTGTGCATCAACCTGGGGCCTGTTGTAATGGATAACAACACACCAATTAATCCCATAACTATGGCATTTAAGTAGATTGAGTGCTCTGATACCAGTGGGGATTCCAGTGGGTGCCGTGGGGTTGGCAAGGGATGGGAGCAGTGGATTGATGCACCCAAGAGCCTCCAGGACACTAAAACAGATGAACGCATCGGTGGCACATTCAAACAAAGAGTTTAAGCGCTAGAAAGAGTGAAATTGAGCATTAGTTTAATGCTACATAAACTGTGCTCTAACATAATGTGACATTTTAAGAAGGGAGCTTTTTCCCCTCCTGAGTTAAACCAGACTCCATTAGTGTGGCTTGTTAGCATGGGTCAAGTTTGATCCTTGTGATCCTTGTGATCCTTGTGTCGGTAGACTGTTTTGAAGTAGCTTGTGTTTAGGCAGTGGGGATATTGCACAGCTGGAATGAAGACTTAGTGTCACGGTGCTCCTAAGAGGGTCTGGATCACAGAGATTTCAACTAACTTCCCTTGCGTAGTTAAGCTCTAGCATGACAGTGGAAAAAGTTCTTGCTTTTGCATCTGCCTTCGTTTCTCCATTCATAAATGCTACTTTCAATCTCCAGTGTGCTATTTATGGCACTGTGCAAACGCTTTTTTAACAATGTAAAATAAATAAATAAACAAATTAATGTAATTTAATTAATACAAACACAAACACATTTTACAGTTAAAAACAAGATAATGGTACATGCCACTAAAACAACAGATCACAACAAAACTAATTCATTATTAAAAAGATGTGTTGTGTTGACCCCTTTTCCAAATAGTTCAAATAAAAGGCTTCCTATTTTCCTTTTTTTATTTTTCTGTATTAATGATCTTTCTGTGCATTCTGCTTCATTTCCTGTTTCCCATTCATTGCCCTCTATCTCTACATTTTTTTCTTTTTCTTTTTCAGTGTCTTTTTCTATCCCTGTGTCTCTTCTTTGTCTCTGCTCTTTTGCCATGCTCATGTTGGGTAAATGAGAAGTGGCAACACACACAGACACATGTACAGCGTCTGTTCTCATTATCTCAAAGAGAACTGCCTCCTCCCTCGGCCCCATTGGCACTGTGCAGTGCAAGGAGAAAAAAAAGAGATGAATGCACTTAGAGCAGTCATCAAATTAGTTTTAAGTGCAAATAAACAAAGAATGCAATACTTTACCAGTGACAGAGAATGGGATTGAAAAGAAGAGACAGGTTTACTGAGAAATAATTGAAGTTTTTCACATTGATCTCATTGTTATATATCAAAGGTGTGGGTATGAAGTTTTGGGATTTTTAATAAATGAATGTTTATTTTTAAATTAATATTTTAATTTAGCAAGGGTGCATTAAATTGGTTAAAAATGACAAGTGAAAAAAAAAACAAGAATATATATGTGACCCTGGACCACAAAAACTTTTTGAAAAATACTGAGATGTATATATCATCTGAACGCTGAATAAATTTCCATTGATGTATGGTTTGTTAGGATAGGACAACATTTGGCTTAGATACAACTATTTGAAAATCTGGAATTTGAGGGTGAAAAAAAAAAAAAAAGAAAAGTATAAATATTGAGAAAACTGCCTTTAAAGTTGTCCAAATGAAGATCTTAGCAATGCATGTTACTAATCAAAAAAATAAGTTTTGATATGTTTACGTTAGTGAATTTACAAAATACCTTAATGGAACATGATCTTTACTTAACATCTCAATGATTTTTGGCATAAAAGAAAAATCTATAAATTTGACCCATCCAATGTATTGTTGGCTATTCTACAAATACAAATACCCATGCTACTTGTGACTTGTTTTGTGGTCCGGGGTCAAATATTTCAAATACTGTCAATTTGAAATTTCTTCTCATCAAAGAATTTTGAAAAAAAAAAAAAAGGAATCTGACGGTTTATATATAAAAAAATATTAAGCAGGAGTTTTTTATTTTCAAAACATAAAATAAAAAAAAATTACAATTTTAATATAAATTCCAAAAGAAAATGGTTATTTTAAATTGCAATAATATATGAATGTTTTTAATGTTTTGATGTAATGTTTGACCCAAACATATATATGCGCTTTAAAATAATAAAGCTATTTTATTCTTCATATAGCTCATATCATCCATGCCATTGTTTGAGAGGTGTAGACTGTTTCTGTAGTGCAGCATGTTAGAGATATCATTACATGAACATAATGAGCTTGTTAAGGAAGAGTTTAACCCATGGGCAGAGGAACAGAGCATTAATCTCTTTGCTTTGGGCTAATTAGGGTAAAATCCCTATACAGAGGCATACCCAGCATTGTGACCTCTGTCTCCATCCTCTCATTTAACATTCATAAATGAGCATGAAGACAATTAGCAAATTGTCTGCGCAGGCTTATTGCTCTGTTTGCAGACCTGAAGACTGAGCTGAAACAACCATAATGTAAAAACACACGCAACACCACTTAGTGGCTGCGCTTTTTCAATAGATTCAATAAGATGACATAATGGGAGTACATCTGTGGCATTCAGGCTTATGTCCAGTATGACATTTTGATTTATTCATGTAATACAGCAGTAGGAAGCAATTGAACAAAAATGTTTGCAAATTACTCTTGCCCTTATTTGAGATTGATTTTAAGAACATGTATTTATGTTATTAATGTGAAAATCTTAGATATGTAGTGCATGCTGGTTTCATCTGCCTGTTAAAAACCTCTCTGTTATTGATCTTGTGGTTATTGATTAAGTTATCCTAAACTGGCTTTTAAGGTCTTTTTTTCACATCAATGCTAGAGTTCCTTTAACTGATTGTTATATCCAACATTGATTTAAAAAATCTTACTGGTGAAACTGCACCGACACAGTATGATCAATGCAGCCTTTTTGATATTTAAAATTTAGAATATGTGTAAAGCTTACTCAGATAAATAAAACTGGCTCCATTTTCCTTTCAACACTGAACAAAACAACAACAACAACAACAACAACAACAACAAAAACTATAAAACTAAATGAAACATCCCAAAATCACAATACATTTAAACGCAGAAAATGTCTGGATTTCATCAGTCCAATCAAGTCACACCTTCCAGATTATTTGCTTAAAAATAAATAAAAAAATAAATAAAATGATTTCAATTATTATTTTTATTTTATTTTTATTTTGTAAAACAATACAATACAATACAATAAGCATAAACCTTATTATATACAAAAACATATGCAGTGTTTTCCAGGTAATTTCATGTTGTTTTAAGAATGTTTAGATATTCTTACTCAGAAAAAAAGACAAAAAAATTCCTTGTACAGAATATAGTTTGTGAGAGGAGGTGATTATAGATTTCTTACTAGTCAGTAGACTAACCCCAATTGATAAAATTCACTCTAGTGTACCGATCTACTCCAGTGTCACCATTCGATTCTCAGTCACCCTCATTTGAATATGTGTCATATCCTGAGTCGAATCACCACAACGACAGCTTGGCAAGTATTGCTTTCCTCTTCCCCTTTCTCTCTCTCTCACTCCTGAGACAGAGGCAGCCGTGATATATGGTCACCAGCAAATTGAGATTCATCAGGCAGCCTGTCTTGCTCACTTGAATCTATATTCAATTCTGGAGCATCTGTTATGGCTGAGGCAGTCCAGGACACACTGGTATTGTGAGGGTGAAATTGTGCTTGGATAAATAAACTTACAGGCATAATAAAACCCAATGAAAATATATATCACAACCTCAATAACAGTGAGAATCTTGAAATCAGTTTCTTGAAGAAAAATAAAAAACAAACTATAACTGCATGCTGGTGGAAGGTTGCAAGTTAGACACATAGTACTTTAATCATAAATACGAGAATACAAAAGAAGTATTTTTAGACAAGTTGCAAATCATTTAGTGTATTATTCTAAGAGTCATATCTGCTATGTTCAACATTCATGATAGTGTTTCTTTTCAATGTGAGAACATAAAGAATGTTTCTCTTTAATGGCTTTTTAGGATGTTGTCCTAGTTCATTCAGAAAACATACAGGTGAAGTGTAACTGCCTGTCCTCTTGAGAGCTCATCAAAGATTGAGATGCACCTCTACCATAGGGGAGACAAAATTAATGAGCGCCCATACTGCTTAGATAAGCACAAAACGTCCCGACTGCAACGCCACTGTAGCAATAGCTGCAGCTTTCTCAACCCTAGAGGCTTATTCAGCACAATGCATGCTATTAAACAAAGTCTCCCTCTGTGAAACTGGATTCCCTGTCTAGCTTTAGATACACACAATGTTTCTTTGCATGCAACGAGAGATTAAACAAATGTATCTATAATTTTACGGTTGTAGCAGTGCTCCCCCCCAACTTAGTCAGAGTTTCACTAATTATTAGCTTGCTGTGATGTGAAAGGTGAGACAGGTTGTGACACGAAGCAAAGCAAAAGACAAACAAAGGCATGATGCCAAGGCTCGACATGAATTAACAGGAAGAGCGAACGACGATAGCATATTCAGAAGGCATTTAAAAGCATTCTTGTAACACAGACGTGACCTTGTTTATAGAGTGCCCTTGCACTTCGCATGCATATTTCACCTCTCTTTGCACACCTCCTCCTCAAACATCACCTGATAGGAAAATGTCAAATATATCCAACACCAACAATCATCCATAAAAGCGCTCCATATTCACACTGGAAAGTTAATACCTCCTGTGCCCTTCAAAGGCATGCTAAAGGATGCTCACATTTGCACTTAACTACTCTCACATTTATGCAAGGTTTGCTCTCTGTCTCCTTGTGTGCATATGTTATTTACTTTGCTTGTTTTAACCTGTACTAACATGCAGAGGCATAGGAATGACTGAAAAGGTCCCCATAATATCAATATATAAGGTTAGATAATGAATATTAATTAGGTGGCATAACATTCACCTCTTAATTTAGAAAGGCACGTAAATTGGCATTAATGTCAGGAATCAGGTATATTTTAACCACAATAACTGGTGGTAGAATAAAACACATTAGCATATTTTCTGCCCACTTCTTGGTCTTTTTGCCTTGGTCTGAATGAAAAAGCAAATTCATTCGTTGCCACAAGGTGCCGCTTTGGAGTGGTAAAAATAGCAGTTTCTCCAGTAACGATGTACACAAAGCAGCACTGCGCTAACAAACGCTGCTTGATCAGGTTTTACAGGCATGAAATGGAAACAGGACCAATCGGACCAATCACCTCAGATTAGCGTCACGCAAAGGAGAGCTACGGAAAAATTAATCGTTGAGCGAATCATTGGGAGTCGTTGAGCAAGTAAGGGAAAAATTTATGCATATTATAAGACAATGAAAGTGTTTTTGACCTTGTTTTTTTGTCTTGCTGTTGTTGAGGACTCCCAAAACCAAAATATGAACCTTTCATTACCCATAATACGGGCACTTTAATAATTATTAGTAATCAGTTTCATAGCCTAATAATTATTCACTGTTGACTCACATACAATTAGTACACACAGTACTGGTTACAAAGAGTGATAAATGCACAAACTGAAAAGTAGGGAGACAAAATAAGTCATTACAGTGTATTTATGTATTATTTTGTAAATAGTGTGGGAATCCATCTTGCAAGCTTTATTGAACAACTCGTGGTCGTACAGGCAGGGATCAGTACCAGCAAACACAACAGTAGAGGTAACCAGAATCGTCGTCAAACACAGGCCATAGATCGGGGTAGCAGGCAATATTTCAGAGTCCAATAAACATCCAAGGTCAAGAGGCGGGCAGCATGTTTCAAGAGACGGCAAACAAACAGAACTGGTAAACATGAAATCAAACACGGGAAATAACGCTTGGAAATGTCAGCCGCAAAAACAAGACTTCGCGTTAGACTGATGGGGTTGTGTAGCTTAAATAGTCCGTACAAATAAGCTGCACCTTGTGATGATCAGAGTCCGAGGCACGTGGATATGGGTATTGTAGTTGTGAATTGCAGTTTAAGTGGTGTGGGTGCGTGAGAGTCAATATTCAGGAGATGGAGCCCTCTGCTGGCCAGTAGCGGGAATCACGGGGTTCGTCCTCCGTGACAGAGCCCCCCCCTGCGAGCGACTCCCTGGCGCAAGATGGTGACGAACGTCGGGGTGCTACCAGCGTGGTCGAGGGGCCGGTCTCGTCTCCGGATGTAACCGATGGAACTCAGTGATGAGTTGGGGTCTAGTCTGTTTGCTAGCATGTTGTTCCTCTGGACCGTCACCCCGGCCAGGCGACACAGAATACTGGCTGGTCCACGACGCCTGGAGTAAGAAGTTCTCGCACCTGGAAGGTGGGGAGCACTGCAGGGATGGTACTCTGCTCACATGGGATTCTGGACTGCTCCCTCGGGTCCCCTCTCCTCTTCCAGGGGCCACACAGCGGCTTGAGCAGAGATACATGAAAAGTGGGAAGATGCGATAGGTGTCCGGTAATGCAAGACTGAATTCAAACAGGAGTGATCTGATGTTAATCTGAATTGGACCCAAACCTTGGACTTAACTTCTTGCAGGGTAGTCGTAGACGGAGATCTCGGGTAGAGAGCCACACGTATTGCCGGGTTGGTATATCAGGCCCAGGACGCCAGACGGTGGTCAGCATTTCCTTTTGACCGGCGGTTGGCTCGTTGAAGATGTACGTGAGCTTGGTTCCAAGTCCTCCTCACTGCGTAATGGCAACCAGTCCGTGAACGGCGGGTACGTCGGTGGGTTACCCCGACACGGGAAACATGGGAGGCGGATATAACAGGATGCACTTAAAGAATAGGGAATTATATAGCTGCTTGACCAGGGAGTTCTGTGCGTACTGCACCCTGTCTGCCCAATCTTCTTTTACACATATCTCAGGAACCGGGTGAGTTCCTGATTCTTTCGACCTGATGGGTCTCACAGCCTAATTCTTAAAGCTTTCCAATGACTGGATTGAATTGAAGCTAATATCTTACGGTAGTCCGGAAGACAAGGATCAGAGTGAACAATGGTCAGTAAAATGGGCAATCAATACCCACACTTCATTAGTTCATGCTAATCTGACCACTCTGGAACAACATATTTAATAGTCTTCTCACAACTGGCCCTCAAATGAGATTTTGTTGATTATTTAGCAGATGAATGGTGATACCTGGAGCCTCACAGTCATTTACACACATTAGCATCACAGGTGAATGTTGAGAGTTGTGTTGTTGGAAAGTGTCTGAGTCCCCTTGTACGGGTCAATGGACTGGATATCCAGAACAGGACCAACAAAACGTGTCTTCAGTGAATACGGGATGGATTTTTGGAACAAAATGGAGATCGGGAGTGACCATCTTTACACAGTGGAGGGTAGGAGAACTGACATGACAGAGTTTTTTCTGGAGATGAACATCTCAGCAGTTTTGCCATGAGCTTTGGGTATGAGTCACTTTGACAAGACTCTGGCGTTTTAGAGAGAATCACGTCGGATGTTCAGAGAAGAATTGGGATGTCTTTCTTTAGTTCTTGAATGCTTGGAGAGCAGCCCTCTTTAGAAGCGGTAGAAATTGGTGAGTGTATTCTTTCTTTGTTTTTGATGAAAGGGGTATGGGAATTCTATTGGAAAAATGCAAGGCACCTTCAAATGGTTCTGGGGCTTACGGAAACTTTTAGACTGTATGTATGACATTGGAAAACCGAAGGACTATTAGCATTAAATTTAGAAAACACCCAACATGTTTAATGACGTCCCCCCTCCTTTTGAGGTTGTATGCGCAAAGAACATCTTAGGTAAAAAACTCCGAAACCAATCGATGAAGGGCTCCCTCCATCCTGCAGCTTAAAAAAAAAAAAAAGAAGCAGGAAAAAAAGTGTGCCCCTTGTCATCCTCTCATGATAAATAAAAAACCTGGAAGATATTAACTGATACGGTTGAGTAAAAAGGCGGTGGCGAATTATTGGACCTCTGCTGGAGAGCGCGTGGTAGAGAGGATTTTTTCCAGGCGTATTAAATTTATTTGAAATGCCAGAAGAACAACATTATCCGAACATACTGTTTGTCAAGCGTCCATCCCCATGCTATGTTATTTTTACTTTTTTACATTTATTTATGACTTGATTACCAAGGGACCCTCACTCACTAGGAGAGCACACATTATCATGTCCGGGCGCACAGATCAAAACTTCTAGCAAACCTTCTAATTTTTTGGCCTGACACCGGTTTCTTTTCAACGCACTCTGACTTCGGTTTTGCAGTTTTATTTCTTTATTCTTTATTTGGAACTACACTAAGTTTGGTGCTGCGCTTGCATAATTGCATTGGTCACCCGCTCCTTTCCCCTCTCGGGGGTGATGTAAATTAGATGAAATTGGTGAACTCTGTTTACGTCTGTGTTCTTTAATTTGCACATAGGTTTTGCTCGTAAATCACTCACAGAAATTTTCTTTTTCCTCTCTCATCGTGCTGTTTGGAATTGTGCTCACGGGCTCACGTTTTAATACAGTTCCCCCTCAGTGTGAGGTCCTGTTTAGTAGCAAAACTGGGCGGCCCTAAATCTTAAATAAAACCACAATCCATATCATTATTAGCAATAGAGGGGGAGGCTTTTGTCCAATAAAAAGGTGACCTGTTTGCTGTGCACTAGTCAGAGAACGTGAAGCTGATGGCATTGTCATGGCGGTTTGCATTAAATAGGGCATACACTAAGATGTCGGCACGGGGATTGGAAATCCAGCACTGATTTCCACCATTCAGGAGATGGAGCGCTCGCTGTGTCGACGCATCTCCGTGCAATCAAGCCCGAGATTTAAAGGTCCATCCAAAGATCATCTTACACCACTGCACCTCTGGGGATAAAATGCTTTCTAAATTCCCACACCGAGGGATTGAATGCAGATATTCTGATACTCAATTTGTGGATAACTTTAAGCTACAATAAACCAACCGAAAACTGGAAAAATGAATGCAGCTTAAAATAATAAACAGTATTTAAAAAAAAAAAAAACCTACACCTAATTCTGTAAAGCACAGAGAATACAAACGAACAATTAGATCAGTAATGCTTTTCTTTTACATTCAACTCTCAAAATTTCCACCCATTAGCATCACGCTGCAGGACTGTAGCATTGCTTGTTTACGTGACTAGGAGAACTGCAGATTTTTTTGCCATTTAAGTTTCATTTCCTGCTCATTACAAACCTCCAGCTCTGTGAAAGATGCAAGGATATAGTCAGAATGTATTTGTGATTCTTTTTCTACAAATCTCAAGACGGCAGCACATCTGATTAAATATTAGTTGATAATAACTGCAGCTAGATGAAAATGAGAGCATCCTGTTTGAACAACTGAATTCTCCATAGTTCTGTCAGAGCTCATGGTTTTTATTACCCTTTTCAACACCAATGTAATAGCGCTTTGCATTCATAGGTATACGTTGTATGCAGTACAATATGGTTCTTAAAAATGTATGCCCTAAATCTTAATAAAACCACAATTTCAAAGAAGGGGGATTTAAACATTCTGATTTAATATATTTCAGGGGTGGCAGCACGTCATGTCAGAGGCTGCACAAAATTAAATTATTAAATCTCACTGAGTTTCTGATAATAAAATAAAATAAAATAAAATAAAATAAAATAAAATAAAGCTCTGTGAAAATAAAATAAAATAAAATCTTATTAAATAAAATAAAATAAAATAAAATAAAATAAAATAAAATAAAATAAAATAAAATAAAATAAAATAAAATAAAATAAAATAAAATAAAAATAAAACAATATAAAATAAAATAAAAAATAAATAAAATAAATAAAATAATTCTAGCAATTTAATTCTGGACAGTTGTCAGATTAATCCTTAAGCAATTTAATTATACATCTCCAAATTGCTAATTTGTAAGAGCCTCTTTTTTTTAAATGTCGACAAAACACTGATATTTTATGTTGCTGTACCCATTCAAACATTTGAATACAAAGGATTCACCCTATTATCAGAGTTCATACAAGATCTGTGAAAGGAAAAAGTGTCATCTTCAGCTTGAAGCAACAGGTGGCCTTTCTCGCTCCACTTATATCTGTGTACATTAACAGTGCATAAAATGAGCCGGTGTTAATTCACTAATTAAATAAATGTAAAACACTTTCCATAAGCCTAGAAAACTGTGCATCAAAAAGCCTCCAATAAAAAGCATCCATTGTGGAAAACCTCATAATGGCAAACGACTGCCTGAAATCGGATAAAAATCTTCAGATGAGTGTGATTTCAGCTTGAATACACTGTTGACATTTAGAACTAAGCTCTGGTTGACACTGCATAATCAGCTTCTGAAGACGTAAGAGATGACATGACCCCAAAACAATTGTGATTCAGAAAGGTCACTACCAAAAGATTGCAAATGCACATCAGAGACCAACTTACCCCTACGCCTCCCATTCAGTGGCTCGCTGTGTGGGTCCCATTCAGCGCTCCAGAGGTGTGGGGTTACACGGACATATTAACTTTCCAATCTTGAGTGTATCAGATCTCTCTCATAGGTCAATGCAAGTGATAATGCACAACATGCTCTGGTGCACAAAAACAAGAGGCCATGATTCAGCATGATCAATGATGAATACACCATGAGCGACATATATCTCAATGATTTTCTTCAAACTGAGATTAAATTTACCAATGATATGGCTTTTTTCTAATGTACTTTACAACCTGCACATTTAGTGTAACACTATGTTGACCAAGCTTAGAACAGCCTAAAATGTTTTGCTGGTCTCCCAGCATGTCCAAACTGATGAAGTCTGTTGTTTTAAAGGTTTTAGATGGGATTTGGGCACAGGTTTAAGCTGTGCGTGTGTGTGTGTGTTTTCATTTAGGAAAAGAATGAAAAGAACATATTCATATGTTCAAACATATTATAGTACTATTCAAAAGCCCCTTGTTTTACATCACTGGGTGGGTTTTGAGCTTGTTTTCCTCTCACAAGGGTAAAATGACACGTTTAAAACTTCTTTCAGAAAATGTTTATTTTGAACAGCTGAAAAGCACTGAACAAAAACATTGAAATTCAGTATTTGTGAATAATTAGAACTTTCTGTGCCCGATGCTTGCAGAGGCTTGCACTCTGTCAATGAAGAGTAATGTCTCTATTCTTCCTTTTGTTCCTGTGAAGTTTAAAGTTTGATGAGCATGGCATCCTGTCCAGCATTTTAAAGCTTATTCATAACTCTCGGTACGTCAGGTGTATCATGCTACCTAGCATCCCTCACATAGATGGCACAACACACACGCAGAGGACTTGAGTTGGGTTTGTATCATTTCAGAAAAGCTGTAGTTCTACAGTTTGAAAGTAAATAAAGAGAGACATAGACGATTCTTGTACTTACAGCTTTGGCATTCATTAGTCTGGAAAGTTGACACACGTTAGTGTGTTGATAAACGGATTTAAAGCATGTTGTTGATGGGGAGGCTTAGCTCAGATTAATGGATTTAAATCCCTGTTTCCCACTGATTAGATTCTCATTACTGCCCTGACCTGTTGGTCAATTAACATCATCTGTGACACACACACACAAACTTTCATCAATCAGACTAGCTACAAGTGAAAATAGTAAGGCATCTAATCCTGTATTCATGCCTACTTCCTTTCTATGACGCATGGCAAAACCAGTCCGTGCAATAACTGTACTTAGATAGGCCTATAATTAGTTATCTTTACTTAGCAGTTATACTTACTAGGTTTTATTAAGTGACAGCTAATTACAAGGCAAAAAAAAAATAATTTACTTACTGCTTTGAGTGATGCTTACTTAAAATATTCAGGTAGCCACAAAGTTTTTGAGGTGGGTCAATTCTCAATAGACTTTTCAATCATTTCCTCCATGTCTGCAGTTATCTTTCACTTGTTGCATTCAGCCATCTTGAATGTTGAATTTTCAATACAACTGAAATATTTGAGTTCTTTTGAGTTCAGTTGTTTTATAGTCACTAGAACGCTTGTGTAAGTAAACTTTGTCAGTACAACATATTATTCCTATTTCACTTTACTTAGTTTTTTTTAAGGCAATCTGTTTGCATGTTTTTTTAAAGTAAGCCCAAGTAATTATATTTTACAGTGTACTGCTTCTATCAATTCAGACAGAATTACTAAGAGAGAAACATGTAGCATTACGTTTAATGTTGAGTAAGAAAATGCCCTAACAATAGGAATAGAAATAAAGAACATAAGGAAAAAGTTTGTGTAATTTCTTTAGCTTCAGTATAGCCATTCAGGTTTGGAAGCAAATGGTGTCAAAAGGTTAATGTTGATTTAATAAGCAATTAATTTTAAGCTGGTACCTTTGAAATGGGCAAAAGTACGTGTGATGAAAGATTAGAATCAGCTGTGGTGCCTGAAAAGTGAAGCATTGAGTCCTGAGTAAATTGCCTTTTCGCTGTAGAAAGCTGGGCTTGTTTGTTCACAGCTCAGAGAGGAGTTGGCTGGCGGTTAATTGGTGCAGTTCTCCTAGGCACAGGTTGATGATGTCATAATAGCACATATACGTGAAGCTCCTGATGAGGTCTGATTGTTTTTTTCGATGAGTGTGAGTGCAGATCGATAGGCTCAGTCTCTCTTGTCCAGAAAACTGAAAGCGTCCCTCTCTTATTAAATAAAAGCCAGATGGCCAGTGGATTAGTCAGGTAGAACCACTGAGTGGCACCGGGTGAGTGCAGCGCTTCAGAACTATTATTTCCTACATCTGACTTTTTTGTTTTCACATGTGTGAATACATAAAAAGAAAGAAAACATTTTACTTTAACTTTCTGAAGAAAGAAAAACATCAAAAACAACAAGTACATTGACTGTAGTAATTTCTTTCTTCTGCTGAACACAATCCAAGATATTTAGAGGAATGTTTTTAATTATTTCTGTTTATGCAGTGCAAGTCAAACATTAACCCTTCATCTGAATATGCCTATGAGTAGTATATCCGAATTCATATTATTCTCAGTAGTCGAAATGTTATCAGATAATTTGTTACATCCGGCGAGATTCTGAAGTGCACATCTGATGGACACTTTACTGTCTCATGAGGCCACGGAAGAGGAATTGTGAATGGCAGTGAAACGAAAATGGACACTGGTAGGTCACATAACAGTGCAAATATGGCAATATGAATTCATACTAGACAAATTCATATATACTGTAAACATATTTAATGTTGAAAAGCAAGGTTAAAACCAAACACAGTACCTAGTATGCAGTATGCAATTTTGGATGCAGACATTTTCAAAATACCTCCTTTTGTGTTTCACAGATGAAAGAACGTTATACAGGTTAGTTTGGTGACACAAGTAGCTAAAAAAGTAGGCCCTGTTCAGTGTCAAATGATATAGGCAAAGGTCATGGACAAGACCGTAACTATACAGCATAGCCTTAATTTGCACCAAACATTTCCTAGCTTTCAATCTGATCCTTTATAAAAGGGTTGTGTTAAACAGTCACAAAAGTTGAAATGCATACTGCGTGCCCTACAGCTTTTTCTTGCCCTATGTTCATACGTCATTAGAAAACCTGTCAGCACAGATGATGAAATTTCACACACTTAATCCTGTAAAAATACTTTCCACAATACAATGACATGAAAGTGCTGCAATTATACACACCCGACTATTCTTCATACATCACCATCAGCCGTGCCTTAAAGGCAAAGACTGAACCCACTTAGAGGATCCATTCATCTTAGGAATTATTAATTCATCGCCACTATTAATTTAAAATAATACAATATACTAAAGTTAGGCACCAAGCTCCCCAGACATCACTGCCCTGTGCCCTTTCTTTAAGCATGTGTTTTCTACAAGAACAGCATGATTACGCAATTGGCAGACAGACAAAACCACAAACTAATCAGCTATACGTTCACCGCACTATAGTCTCCATCACTTCCTCCTTTCTAAACACAGTGACCCAGACAGACCTGGCTGTATCAGATGACCCACCTCTGTCGTATCCATGCGGTTTATCCTGTTCCTCACCTTTTAACAGGTCAATCATGGCTGGTCACTCAATGGCAAACACAAGCATTGTAATCCGCTAGATACGGCGAGCTTCTCTCATCTTTTTGCTAAAGTTTCTCCGTGATGCAACAAAAGTTATAAAGGAATTAAAAAACAGTTCTGGTCCAGCTTGTTTGTTTCCATTAGCGGGATCTGGATTCTGTCTCCTTACTCGACTGATCACCACATTTTCCCCTTTTCTATTCTTAATGCATTCGCAGCAGGAGCACATTAAGAAAGAATCAATTTGTCAGCCAGCAGTGGAAGGGATGGTGGGGGGGGGGGGGGGGGGTCAAGAGGGAGAGTATGTGTGTGTGTACGTCGGGGTATAGTGTATATCATGGCTCTCTCTCTCCATATCGGGATGTCCCTGCTTTCGGCAGACTTAAAAGAGTTGGTGACGCGAGCTGGGGCTCATGTGCAAATTAAATGGAGAGACAGAAAAATGCATTATTGATGCCAGCGGAGGCTGAAGTGTCTCGCTTACAGAGTCGGCTCTAGTTCCCACACGGGGTAATTAATCCACAATCCTGAGCCAGCCATGAATGGCCCGACCATAGAAGAACCATCTCTCTCCACTAGAGCACTCCCTCCACCGGCTTCTGTAAATAGGTCACCTGCCTAGGGCCAGCCGGTGCATGTGCACACATATGTGTGTGCATGACGCACCGATGGGACTGCTTAAAAACAGAGCACATTTTTCTGCCAAATTTGCAGCACAGGTTAGTGTTGACGGTTGTTGCATGCTTTTCAGGTACCAAATGTCGCTGTGTAACATTTTAACCCAAGGGCAGATAAAATAGCTAAAATTCAGGACAGGTACAGGGCATGCATTCAGTACAAATTCTGGTCTTTTGGATGCCTTGAGTTATTTGGCATCTCCCTTGCTGTTCATCATTTATTCTTTGAAACAATTTTCAAAGTCAATAGGCAATTACAAAAAGGCACACAGTAATTCTCTTGAATAAGTCCAGCAAACATTTTTTCCTCCACAAATAACTACGAAACAGTAACTACAAAACAAAATTCCAATGGTCTGTAAAATAGCAGCCAGTTGCCGCAGTAGTGTAGAGTAAATTAAGCAACATTTTACAGACTTTGAAGGAATTAGAAAGAGGAGCTGAACTGGCCTGAGCTTCTACAGTAATTTTCTTGGCAAATACTTAGAAAAGCAGCTTACAAGAACGTGCATGCACTTTAACAATTTCTTCAGTAACTAAAGATTCAAGATAGATTCAACAAACAAAACTGCACATTTATGTTCAGTGGGCCTTTTTTTCAAAGCCCCTTTGCCTCCCACTCTGTGAAGATCTGAGCAAGGTCACAGGCATCAAGAGAGGAACAGAGGCAAAGAGATGAGAAAGAAAAAGAGATTGTAAAAAGGGAGGGTGAGCTGACCTTAGAAGAGACTGGTCTAGAATAGGGCTACATAAACAATACAAATAAGATAGAAATCATGATATGGCTTGCTGCAATTATTATACCGCAAAATGGCTATGATTTAAATGAATAAAACAAGTATATATTATGTTTGCAGCGGTCTCAGGGGATTTAGCTTGTTTTATATTATTGTAATATAATAATAATTTTTTGTTTTTATTATTATATTGGCTTGAAGAGATTAAGGCATGCTAACTAATAAAACAGAACTGAAACCTCAGTAATTCATTTTTGGGTCAACACTTTAAAAACTCTTTTCTATTGACAGAAATGACTACAGTTCAGTTCTAATCACAATGGAAACATTTGTCAGAATAGAGTTGAGAGTACAAAACAAATAAATTACACTATGTGAGAACCCAGTGCCTGAGAAAAGCCACAGGAATTCCATGTTAACCTACATTTAAAGAAGAGAAAATGAGAGCTGAGGGCTGAAATGCACACGTGTGCTTAACCAGCAGCGGGTGAGTGGGTGGTAGATTTTACACTTCCTCACAACATTTGCACTTCCAACATGAGTGTTTATGAACAGCAAAAACCTTTTATTTCTCTGCCTTTAGACACTGGATATAGATATGTTCTACACCAGTCATTTTCCACACCAACGCTGCAGGAAAATCTGTGGATTCTGCTAAATGAATTAAAAATGTGTTATATAAATAGTAGCAGACTCTACTACGCTTTTACTTTTTATATAATCAAATTTGCCAAAATATTTTCATAAAAAATAAACATGCCATTAGCAAAATGTACTGTTCTGCTCATAAGTTTAAATAGCTCTTCCAAAAGTGTTAAGATGTTAACAATTTTAATGAAATATGAAGAAACAAAAAAGCTGGGGATGTAAATTTGTACCTACTTTAACTCATGGGAAACATGAAAACATATTAAGTTGCTTCAGAAGGACAGTCAGAATTTAGAAAAAAAAGAAGAAAAAAGAAAAGAAACTGTAGTCACTATTGGAAGGGGATCAGATATGTCAGCTCAACCAGAGGTCCCTGGCTCAAATTTTTGAATTTGCTAATATTTTTTCAGAAGAAAGATAAACATGTATAGTATGTATGTGTTAATATTATAAATATCATTTTTTTTCGGTTTTAAAATTTTATTTTTAAACAACAACATATCATTTGTTATCAGTTTGTAGTAGGGATGTAAAAAAAAAAAAAAGTGTAGTTCTTAAACTTAAGCCAGGTCTGTCTGGGTCACTGCGTTTAGAAAGGAGGAAGTGATGGAGACTATAGTGCGTGAACTTAACTTCTTATTCTAACATAAAAGGTCTTTTATTTTGGGCCATTATGATTTGGCACAGAATCAAACTAACTAAAACTGAAAGCACAACATGGCTTAATACCTTCATCAAGTCTCTTTTCGCTGAAGCGTTCACTTCTCTCAGGTGATCAGCTTGTGATCCAATGTTTCTGCGCCTCAGAACAGCTCCGTTCAGAGGGGAATAAATGCAGTGATGCTCGTTTATTGCACATACATTTATGGCAGTGACATAAATTTTGTGTTTTGCAAAGATTGCTGCTTCAGTAGTTTTAGATTATTTTTCCATATGTTTCCATGGTATATTGACAAACAATGATAAGTATATCATAATTTTATTGGCAAAAAAAAAATATGAGTCAGTACTTATAGTGTTATAACCCTTGTTCTTCATAACCTCTGCAATTTGCTCTGGCATGCTGGATGTTAGCTTCTGGGCAAAATCCTGACTGATGGCGATCCATTCTTGCCATATTAGTTCTCGGAGTTGATCACAATTTGTGGGCCTCTACTTGTCAGACCACAGGTTCTCTATGTGATTGAGATCCGAGGAGTTGCCTGGCCACAGATCCAAAATTTCAATGTAATGATCTTTTACTTCTTTATTTGTGACATTGTGCTCCATCATGCTGGAAAATGCACAGATCATCACCAAATTGCTCATGGATTGTTTGGAAGAAGTCACCCTTGCAGGACATTTTGATACCATTCTTCATTCATGGCAGTGTTTTTGGGCAGAATTATGAGAGAGTCCACTCTCTTGGTTGAAAAGCAACTCCACACATGGATGGTCTCAGGATGCGTCACTGTTGGCACAACACAGGACTCATGGTGGTGTTAACCTTTTCTTCTCCGAACAATTGATTTACAACACAGGACTCATGGTAGTGTTCACCTTTTCTTCTCCGAACAATTGATTTTACAAATGACTTTGCTCCAGTCTTCTGCTGTCCAATCCTTGTTACTTCCTGCAGAATTTCAGTCTGTCCTTGAGGTTTTTATTGGAGAGAAGTGGCTTCTTTGCTGCCCTTCTTGACACCAGGCCGTTGTCCAAAAGTCTTGGCCTCACTGTGCATGCAGATGCTCTCACACCAACCTACTGCCGTTCCTGAGCAAGCTCTGCACTGCTGGTGACATGATTCTGTAGCTGAACCCTCCAGAGGAGACTGTCCTAGCGCTTGCTGGACACTCTCTGGCACGTCCTGAAGACTTCTTCACTGCAGTCAAACCTCTCTCCTTGAAGTTCTTGATGATCCAGTAATTGTTCTTTCAGGTGCAATATTCTTTTTAGCAATTTCCTTGCATGTGAGGTCAATTTGATACAAAGCAATGATGGCTGCACATGTTTTTTGGAGGTAACCATTGCTAACAAAAAAACACAATGGTTGGAAGAGCTTCTTCCCTCCTATTATGGCAATCAGTCTGCTCTTACAATCTAATTAGTATGATAGTGATTTTACCTGACTAGTACTTATTCACACTTTCACATGTGCTGCTGATATTAGTTAATAAAAATTTGTTTTTTTGGCCAATAAAGCTTTTAGCAATTATTTAAATGCATCTGATCACTCTACACAATAATCTAGAAACAATGTGAATGGAAAGAAAGATTGATTAGGAAGCTTTGTTTAACACAAAATTTATATCACTGCCAAAACTTTTGGCCATGACTGTACTCTGAATTTAGCGAGTGTTTGGGAATGCAATAGCCACCAGTATAATATATATATATATATACAATATCTCTGGAACTAAACAATAGAGGGCCTTAAAAATTAAGATGCCAAAAGGGAAGTTTGTTAAGACCCAATATCTATAAAGGCATTAAGATATCTTTAATAATTTTTGAGTTACAGGCCTGCAAACATTGGAGAAAAAACTTGAAACGTGCTTTCCCCATTTTTAAATGGTCACCACTGGCACATAATGAAACAAAGACAGCCAACAGATTTTTACTAATAGACCCACCAATCTCTATGTAAAAGTAACATGATGCTGCCATCTTTCTGAAGTCATTTTAACCCACTGTAATTTGGCCCATGAATCTCAGGGGAAAATTGCCATTTTGACCCCCCTCTATAAAATAGTGGATTACTTAGTAAATATTCATCCATGACATTTAATATTTTGGCATTCATCACTATACATATTCATCTTTATTCAGAAAAAAAAAAATTAGTAAAATCTAAAATTTGAGTTGTGGACCTCTGGTTAAGTTGACACGGAATGACCCAAAACATAAAAACAGTTATTGTTCATACTGTACAGGTAACAACAAACAGTATTAAGGGGATAGTTCACCAAAAATGAAAATTCTGTTATTAATTACTCACCCTCCTGTCATTCCAAACCCACAAGACCTTTGTTCATATTTGGAACACAAATTAGGATATGTTTGATGAAATCTGAGCACTTTCTGACCCTCTTTTGAATTGGTATATTTATGTAAATGCAGTTATTATTTTGTCTTGTAAACTATATGTAAACATATGTTATTTGAAACAGAACAGTACTAAATAACAAGAAATTTTCATGGTCCCTCTTATTTTGTTTAAATAATAAAGATCTTTCATATCCTGTAACTATGGAGTATGTAAATTTATGAGCAGAACTGTATTAAATTTTTTTTGTAGACTGCAATTAACAGCCCTGCTTAGACAACAGACACCCATAACTAAACATCTCCCTCATCCTATATAAATGCATATATTAAGCATAAAACTGCAGCTTTTTATGCGTGACACACAAACTGGCCTGTCTAATGGATGCAAAACTAGTCTAGATTGAAAATGAGAAAAGAGCAACTTCAGCACCCGATGAGAGATGGATTGTGGTTCTCAGTGCAGGGCAAACCACACACACAGCTGTGACAGTCTCCTGCGTTTTACACCCAGCATTTCAACACTCCCAGCAGTTTTTTTTTTTCTTCTTCTCGATCATCCATCTTTTGACCCGTCATCCAATTAGGCCCATGCCTGTGATGAACTGAGCCAATTAAGTTGTGCATGTTAGCTCGGACAGGAATGCATCTCATAATGGTGCAGTGCAGTTTTTTCTGAGCTAAACATGCTTTGTTTTCTCATGCATTCATTACTGCTTGGCGATTAGCCATCACTCACTCGAGACATGCTGCTTACAGCTATACTGCAACATCAGAGCAGTCCTCGTGAAGCATCATAATGAGAGCAAATCCACTAAATCTGCGTTCCGTGATGGTACATTTTACTGTCACCTGGTTTTACTGTATGCCATGAATTAAACTATGAATTATGTCACACAGAGGATCAGTTTATGTAAAAGCTTTAATCTAAATATGACATAAATTTGGCTTAAGAGTTAGAATTATGATTTTTGCACCAGTGCATTAAAAAAAAAGTCTTAAAACTGTCTTCGACAGATGTCAGGGGCAAACAGAATCCACAAGAGACATGAGAAGAAGAAAGGAGGCCTATTTTAGTCAATGCCACATCACACTGTCACAGTGAGTTCAAAAGTTTGAGTTCATATAATTCAAACCAAATTTTAGAACTGGAACAGAAAGTTTTAAGATGAATGAAGAAAGGAAGGAAGGAAGGAAGGAAGGAAGGAAGGGAAGAATACATCTAAAATGAATATCTATTACAATTATCAATGAAAAAACTAAAAACTAAATAGAAGCTATAGAAACAAGACTTTAAATGCATTTGAGTGAACACAGGTGTACAAACATATTACTGCTGTGAAAAAAAGCAAATAGTAATAGTATAAGAAGAACACTGAACATGTCAGAATTCTTAAATTTGATTTTGAATGCTGTGCAGGCCCCTTTGCATCATTCCTAAAAAAAATGAGAGAAAGTGCAGACTTGATGTAATTGACCAATTACAAGGGTTGTTTTTCAAACCTTAGATTGCATTAACACTCACTCATGTAAATCTGTCCTGATGCAGGTAATCAGATCTGAGAGCCAGGCTGATTTTGATTAGCCTTTAAGATGTTTGATCTTAGTAAAATTCAGGTGCATCATCTTGCCCTGCTTCTGTGACTCAAATAAGACAAGAGAAAGAAATCATGTGCATTGAGTAGGATTGCATCAATTAAAAACAACAACATCTAAGTTTGAATGAGTCAGTTATTTTATCACCCAGCATCAAACAACTTCAATACCATCACACAAAAGAGTAGGCCTAACATTTCACATAATGCATGAAACACACACATCATAGTCCCTTCACAGAACAGCACATTGTGGTCTTTTGATGAAAAGGCTCAAAACAAAACACAACACAACACACACACACACACACACACACACACACACACACACACACATACATACATACACACACACAGACACATACACACACACACACACACACACACACACACACACACACACACACACACACACACACACACACACACACACACAAAAACCCTATACTGAAAATACACAAGAAAATACACAATATGCATAATTAAGCTTTAGAGTAAACATATTCCTCTAAACAGCACCACATGGTGATTAAGGGAACAAATCTTCCAACAAAAGAGTTTCTTCTTCTTCTTCTTCTTCTTCTTCTTCTTCAGCAAGCCCTAGCATAAAGTACATTTGATGTCTCCCTTTATACTTCCGCATGTCGCTTGTCACCACTTCACATAAGCAGAAGTAAGTCTATGCACTCGAAAACATGTTTACCATATTTCCCCTGAATATTAATGGGATTTGCATAGAAAAACTCCCAAGTGCACTGTTTACTCTTGTGTATAAACAGAGCCCATCAAAATCTGCCCTATTATGCACAATGCCTCATATAATTTTAATATCACAGTTAAATAATTCAGATATTAACTTTTAATTATGTTTGTAAATATTCAGAGGCCAACATTTATAGAAGATGACGCTTTTTACTGTCAGTTTTTAGTCTGACCAAAATGGGATTTTCCACAATTTCAAATAATAGCACTGTAAAAATCTACAGCAGCAGTGAAACACCTCACAAACCCAATGCTCCCTGTGTTGCTCTCTACCAAGGGCTGCACTGATTGTTGGTCTGAGATGAAAGTGTTTAATCTGTGCTCAGGTTTTGAAGCTCATCCACCCCTCTCAGCTTCTCAATTCTCCCCTTTGAACGTTCTCCTGGGGTCCTGGCTAGCATCAGCCCTCAAAAAGCTGCTGAATCATCCGCCCTCCCCCATGGCATGATGCCTCACTCAGGTTGCATCTTCTGTCTCCACCATAGAATTTGTTACTGGGGTTTGAGACTTCTCATTAGAAAGTTGAGCGGTATTTCATAGCACTGTAAATAAAGGTAAGTTAGTATTTGTTCTGTTGTTGTTTCGGTTGATGCTTTAGTTCTTGTCCCTTCCCCCACCAGATGGCAGGTTGGTGAAAGATTCTTTAACATAGATGTTTGGCTGCTCATCAATCCAGACTGATTGCTTCCATCTTAATGGGCTGTGCGTGGCTTAATTTCTCCCTAATGAGAGTGTCCTTGAGAGGTCTTGTGTTAGTGAGAGTTGCTAAGATTGCTCGATTAGTTGCTAGGATGTTATCCCCACTACACTTCCTTGAATTCATCACACTTTTTGTTCCAAAACGTGGTTAAGAAAAAAAAGTGAACCTCAGAAGGTGCAGCGCACTTGCGGTTTGAGATAAGCTCTCGACTGAAGGTTTCACACTTTATGAGTGTTCGCTTTATCGAAGCTTGACAGGACTGGATGTTTGACTGATTTGTGCGGTGGTCTGGGGATCTGTGATTTTTCTCACAGATCAGGGAAAAAAAGAGTAGTATTCACTACATGTATTTTGCTTATAAAGCCAATGGCTTAAATGTGCAAGGAAAACATAGACCACTCTGCTAACAATAGGTTTGAAAGTCAAGAACCAGTTCCATAAAAAATAAAGAAATTATAATACTAAGCCAAAAATAAAAAAAATATTTAGTGGTCTTTTAAGAGTTTTAAGTGGTCTTAACCATTAGAGAAATTAATTTAATATTAATTGATATGAAATCATTTTTAATAGCCTTTTCCTGTGTTTTCTTCAAAATTTTAAGCTGTGTGGGTAAACTTGCATGGAGCTTTCTACAGGAAGTCAGTGTTGTTCCATATATACTGTACACACACACTCACACATGTCTCTCTTTGATGTTTTCCTGAGGAGGGAATGGATTTTTACAGAGTGCAGTTGTTTAAATTTTGTACATTTCCCGACCAACAATTTGTGGTTAAGACAATTAAAAGCTTAGTGTTTAGCCATTTGGGGCTTGACCAGACTAATTCAGTTAAAAAAAGTAGAACCATTAATGAACCAGAATTAAGTCGCATCAGACCTATCAAATCTATTAAATTGACAGTAAAGACTTTTAATGTTATTTAAGATTTCTCTTTTAAATAAATGCTGTTCTTTTGAACTTTCTATTCATAAAAGAATCCTGAAAAAAAAAAATAATAATTTTAAGTTATTCTTATAAATATGAAATATTTCTGAAGGGACCACTTTGAGTGGCACTGAAGACTGGATTTAAGGGATGATGAAAATTCTTCTTTGTAATTACAGGAATAAATTACTTTTTAAAATCTATTAAAACATATTGTTTTAAAGTGTTATATATTTTTTAATATTAGCATTTATACTGTATTTTTGTTCAAATCAATTCAGACTTCTTTCAAAAACTTTCAATACATAGTTATATTCACTTTTATATTTACATTTATTAATTTGACAGACAGTGCTATCCAAAGAGACTTGGGATTTTTTTTTTTTTTTTCTTCTTTTACAATATTCTTACCAATGCCATATTCAACTATATCCAAATAACACTGAGACCTACTACAGCAGTATTATAAGAGCTGAGTGTGACTTGTGATGGATGTTCATGGCCTTGCACCTGCTTGCATCTCTCTCTCTCTCTCTCTCTCTCTCTCTCTCTCTCTTTTACATGGCAGACTTTCTGACAGAATGTTTCTGCCCATTGTACTAACAGCATTACAGCTAGCATACAAATCTTTTATTTAAAAACCTTCATTGGTATGCAGACTGTAAACCGAAAAAAGGAAACCATTCCTATCTCTTGCTTTAGATAAAAAAAAATAGAGCACCAAGGAAGCGACAGACGTACACATAGCCTTTCCTCAGAAAGGGGCCTTCCCACCGCACCACGGGCCGCTCAGACAACTTGGCAGATTTGGGGAACCCTAATAGATCAAGGGGTACATCCGACTCAGGTTAAGAACTATCCTCAGATAGCTATGCTATGTGAGCCATATAAGCCTGGATACACAAGACCACTGAAGAGACTAACTAAAAAGCTTCTAAAGCAGGGGGCAAGTAAGTTTGGCATCGGGCCAAAATAAATTTTCGCCACTAGATGGCAGGCCAGAACATAGTCAAAGGACAATTTAAGAAATTTATTGATGAAAAATGCAGCTGGAATCGCCTGTGACAGACTGTTACAGTGTCTTTTGTAACTGGTAGTGAGCTGTTACTCTGTGTTATCCTGTAGGAGGACAGTCATTGACAAAAATCCACATTTGTGTGGCGGTGTTAGGCAGAGTATGTGAGCAGAGTGGAGCGTCAACAATTTCCCCTCTGCGCTCTGAGCATTTAATAATCCACGGTACAGTTACGACGGCCGTGTTTCCCCTGGAAGGCTACACTCTGCTGTCTCTAGATGATGCAGGATGAGCATCTCATAGACTTCCATGTGCAATGGGACCCTTTTGGGTTACTCCACATGAGTAAATGTCACTCAACCCCCTCTGGGAGGAGGTGACTCCACAGCGTGCCTCTTCGAAGTAGGAAGGGCACGCTTTCCCAGTGTTATCTAAGTCCTACTTTTTGGGTTGCTTGAGGAAAAGCACTAGTCAACCTTCTCTGTGTAGAGCCCGGGTCTATCATCTGGCTTATAGGAAGGTTTGGGAGGCCTACACAGGGCACTGCAGGCGGCAGCACCTTTGGAGCATTGGTAAGGGATTCCCAATTCGTCGGTCACCGACGTGACATAGAGAGTGACCGACTTAAAGGGAACGTGTAACCCTCAACAGAGACGTCATGTCCTATCGCCACAGTTGCTGTACCACCGCTGAGCTGCCGGGTCATCGGCTTGGCCCCTCATCGAAAAACATGAATGAATGCAGTGCACCTGCTGCCTCTTATAGCCTCCTGCGGGGTGTGGCAGCCAGATGCGAATTCCGCATGCCGATGTCCACTGGCTCGTTTAGATATACTTTAAGTGGATTGGTCTCTCTGGTGAGATTCCCAATTCATCGGTCACTGACATGACGTTTCTGTTCCCTCCTTCAGGGAACGAGGGTTACACATGTGACCAAGATGTTTTTTTTAAAATCATACATTCTTTATTGTAGGGATACATACTACACAATTTATTGTGTAATCTAATGTGGTCTGACATTTTATTTGTTAAATAAAGTAATACTTTTATTTAGCAAGGATGCATAAAATTGATCAAGACATGATACAAAACAACCTGAACCATGCCTTTTACAACCTGAACCATGCCTTTTCAAAAATAAAAAAATAAAAATAAATAAATAAATAAATAAATACTACAGACTTATTGACCTTGACAATATGTTTTGGTGGTCCAAATCAGCATATTAGAATGATTTCTAAAGGATCATGTGACACTGAAGACTGAAGTAATCACTGCTGAAAATTCAGCTTTGCCATCATAGGAATAAATTACATTTTAAAATGTATTAATGTAGAAAATAGTTGTTTTAAATTGTAATAATATCTCACAATATTACAGTTTGTACTATATTTTCGGCTTCAGTTTGTACCATCTTACCGAACCCAAACTTTTGTATAGTATAAGGTCACAGTTCTCAATGTTTATTTTTTGAAGCATTTCGGGGGAATCAGTTCTTGGACTCACCCTTATCAAATTTTTCCTCCACCTCCATGGGCACTTGCTCATTTGTTCCATCCCTGCCTTGCAATTGGATTTATCAGCATCTTAGATGTCAGTTTGGCAGTTGCATTTTGCAAATTGCCTTGTGAAAAGCTCTATATTTTCCTTTTACCCTGAAGTCCATAGTTATATTACTGGCTCACTTTAACATAGTCATCGTTTTTGAACAGATGACTCTTGTTCTGTTCCAAAACCTAGTGAGCTGCCTCAATGCCGGCTGCCTACATAGACAGCATCCTAACTATCCTGAAACCTCATAGATGACTGATTTGGAATGCTCCACTGCACACAGGCAAGAACTCAGCTGAAAGAACATAGAAAAATAAACAAAATGGCCAGACTGACAAATTCATTTCACAAGTGCCTAAATCGCAAACAAATAGGGAACAAATGGTGGATTTTATCTCACTTGCTCTTTTTGCTATGGCACCATGTCACGCATACAGTGAGTCACTAAAAACATTTTTCCTCAAAGCAGTGAATGACATTTCTAGATCTCCCTAAGAGCACCTGCTGCAATTACTTTTACATTACCTAAATAATCGCACAGAAATTAATGACATAGACAACCTTCTCCCAGACACGCATTCAAATACATTCATCCCATTTTGGGTTTTCATAATATACCACCATCACACAGCTGTTTATACTTTGTCTTATTTTCAAAATTAAAGCCCATTGCATATGACCCCAATTTGTCCAGGGCAACTTCATTATTCTGTTTGATGAGAGGACTTTTTTCTCTCAGGCATACACAAATCTGAGCTGGTGGCTTGGATTCAGATATAAAAGTGGAGTTTGTGTCATGTAAAAAGTCCACAAGCCCCAATCTTGAATAAGCTTAAACAAGGTTAGGAGTGCAACTTTGTGTGTATATACAAAAAACATATATAGTTCACTTTAACATGTAACACACACACACACACACACACACACACACACACACACACACACACACACACACACACACACACACACACACACACACACACACACACAAATATTGAAGTAGTGTTGAAGTAAATGAGATAATTAAGTGATTAATTAAGTGATGATTGAGTGATGAACATCTGCTGTTAACAAACACAATCACTGAAGAGAAACAAGAACAGAAAAAAAAGAGAAACACAACAACTACACTGACTTCCAATCACAGCTTTTATCTTTATTCGAGTGTGGTTTGTATTAGATGGTGTAATTGGTTGTTTTGTAATATTTGATTTGGTTGTTTATTATATTGATCCCATGCGAATCGGCCATGTCTGTAATTTGTAAAGTAAAAATTACCCCGCAAATGACCTACAGTACCATATTTCACCAAACACAGAGGTCCTGTGATAATATTAGTCCCATGCGAATCAGCATCTCTGTGATTTGGGCAGCATTTGGTGGGTTGTATATCATTTTTCAAGGTTTTTGTTTCCTGTGTGCCTTTTTATCCATCTTGCACAAAGAATGGAGCTGCGTTGGAGTGTTTGATAGTATTTTGATATTTTGGGTGCTGTCATATCACTACCTCATACAATCTGCAGAAAGAGAAAGCTGAAATGTTTTGAGGTTAATGTGTTACAAATAAAAGCATAAAGGGTAATTTTAAAATCACACAAGGTCCCCAGATAATACTAATCCCGTGTGAATAGCGCTTTAGATGAAATCAACTGAAATAAAACACATGAAATCACAAAACAGCATCACCAGCTTAATTTATTACTAACTATCTCTGGCAAGGATAAGTTCTTATTCAGAATTAACAGAGGTGTATTTTTCCTATTTTATTGAAATTTCATTCATCAGGCTACCATTAATGTGGTCAGTTTTTGCTTTAGTTGGGCTCTTGCGACCCATGACTTTGTAAGGGTAAATTTATCTCAAAGGGAATCATTTATGATTTTATAGGGAATTTGGACAGAGTCATTGTTTTACGGCTGATCACTGAGTCGGCCAGCGATTCATTGAACATGCCGTATAATGTCAGTTCTGCAATGGATATTAATATCCAAAGTATAGTGAAAACACTTTATTATCACAGTAACAAGATCAGCAGTTTAAGACATTAACTTGTAGGCACAAAACACAAGATACTTATCTTTTCAATATTAATAAGGCTTTATTAGATACGTCTAAGACATATAAACTAATCTAACACATAAGCACATGCACTAACACATTCATATGAGCTGCAGGAAGAGAGAAAGTGAGGAAAGAATGAGTTTAAAAGAATGGAAATGTGAAGTCCCAAGTTTATAGCAATATGTGCAATTGCATAGACCTTAATGGGGTGAGTGAGGAAAATTAACCCTTGCATTGAATTGCATAGACCTTAATAGTTCCTCAATGAGGTTATTTTTTTTTTAATTTAATGCACCAGTTCAGCAAGAATCTGGAGGTACTTGCGTTGCCTGTGTAGGGGAATTCCCTTTGTTGTCGCTGTTGCAGTTGCCGATTTAAGATATTTAAGATAGGAACACAATTTAAGATATTTTGGATGAAAACCGGGAAGCTTGTTACTGTGCCATAGACTGCCAAGTAAAATACACTGTCAAGGTCCAGAAAAGTATGAAAAGCATCGTCATTATGTAGTTGTGACATTACTTTTTTTAAGCGATTAGAATAATTTTTGTGAATTAATCAATTTGTCTCCTCTGTGTCACTCCACATCAGCGTAGTGCCATTTTGGAGAATCTGAGCAGTACGTAGGCAGCTTACGCTCTTCTGTGTCAGCCGCGCTGCACTGATGCACTCTTTTCTTTCAAATCAAAGCATAAATATATGTAGAAAATGTATCCTTGTGGCACGGCTGACACAGAAGAGCGTATGAAACATTTAAATCATGAATTGTCAAACTCATACATACCCAACATGAATATTATCCTATAAACCATTCAATAGTTATTCAATAGAGGTTCTTGTCCTCTAGGTGGAGGGAAGTCAATCCAAAGAGCTTGTGATCATGATTACTATCATGGATTTACATGTGATGGTCATGCTGTGCATCTCTTTGACCATCATCTTGTTTTTTTTCCCCAAAAATTGACAATCTCCTTCCTGATTTGGGATAATCAATTACCGTTCTTTTGTGTTAATATTGCAAGCTGTTCTGTGAAAGAGTTGGTTGGTTAGGCTTGCTTCAGACAGGCTGGTGCTAGAATCTGATTTACCAACACCCTGTTGTCTTGGGCTTCTTTGTGGAATTCGCTCTGATACCCTACAACTTTATAACATTAGTTTTTTCTCTGGATGCTGTAACTCTGTGTAAACAAAACACATTTGTTATGGCAGAAAGCCAAAAGAAAAAAAAATAATCAGGTGGAATTGGCTAGTTATTAATAATGACTTAGTTGTTGTGTAATAGCCTGATTCTGTTATGCAAAATTAATTTAGTATTGTTGTTAAAAGTATTGTTTTTATCCGATAATTTGATGGATTGTAAAACACTTTTCACACAAGACATTTTTAACATCTGTATAATTGAGATGCAAACATTAATCAAGAATCAGCACATGAATATCAACAATGGTGACAATAAACAAAAAGCTTCATGCTGCAGTGCATTCTGGGTATACCAATCAAAACTCATCCATGGCTCCCAGAATGCATTGCAACATGAATAAATTATTCATTTGATTTGTCTTAGTATTTTCTATTATCCTTACCATTGGTTTTAAATTTTGCCATTTTTTGTTGTGACTTTTAGTAGCTTGTTTTATGATGATGTCAAAATATCTATTGAACTGAATATTTTTAGATTGTCCCCATTGTTGAGATTCATATGATGATCCTTCATGTGAACTGTGAATGAAAACTTTTTCTGCAAAATGGCCAAAAATGGTCAAAACACAATCTGAAGAAACAAAGGGCTACTATAGTCAACAATGAAAAATATAACAATCAGAGAATCAAGCCACTACATGAGGATTTTTTTTTTCAGCATTATGTTCTGCAACATCTAAGAATCTTCTTAAAAAAATCATCGTAAATAACTTCTTAAATTTATGACAGCCCTGGTCTTAAATCCCAAACTGTAAGAATTATTTAATTAATTTATTGGGATATTTCAAATTAATTTTTATATTTAAGCATTACAACAACAGCTACATATAATACATAGTAGGATTAGGGATGTGCATGATTTTTCTGAAGTGATCGATGACCGTAAATGTAAACAGGATCGGTGATGATGATTAGCCTGTGTGATGCTCAGTAGCAACTCTAAAACGAGTCAGATTATAGGGAGCTTTAACTGAATGCTTTTAATTTTAGTTTATAAATACGGCATAATCTTTGGGAGTATTCAGCGCATATGAACGCGCAGGACGCATTTGCTGTAGAAACACGGACACACATACCGGAAGCGTTCACTCAGAACACAACACAAAAATTAATGAAACATATCGCTGCAGTATGAGACAGGCTATTTTTAAAGTAACTGTTCAAAAACACCCCGCATTAAAAACGTGAACCTGAGCGCCAGTCAAACTCGCAACGTAAATAGTGTGCGTGCTTATTATGATTATTAGGGTAATGTTTTTATAAAGTCTATGGGTAATCTGCAGGAAGCGCAAAAAGACAAAAGTGTGATTTTATCAGTGTGTCATGTATTCATTCAGATAACTGCTGTTGTTTTCTTCTTAAGAAAAAAAGTAAGTTGTTCTTAAGAATATATTTGAGAACTTATTAAGAATTTTTCAAGAATTGCACTTAAGAAAATTCTTAAGAACTTTGTGGAATTTATCTTAAGAAATGTCTTAATTTATTTCTTAAGAAGATTTTTGTGAATCTGACCAAAGGGATTTATGTGAGGATCCTGTTTGTGGACATCAGATCGGCCTTTAACACTATCATTCCAAACCATCTCCTGCCGAAACTAACTCAGTTCTCCCGAAGTTTGCAGATGACACCACACTCATCGGCCTCATTCAGGACAGTGAAGAGTCTGCTTACAGACAGGAGGTTAAAGAGCTGGCTCAAAACAGTGGAGATGATAGTGGACTTCAGGAGAAACCCCCCTGCACTCCCCCCACTCACCATCATGAACAGCACTGTGACTGCATTCAGGTTCCTGGGCACCACTATCTCTCAGGACCTGAAGTGGGACATTAACATTGACTACTTTGTGTAAAAGGCCCAGCAGAAGTTGTACTTCCTTCGCCAGCTGAGGAAGTTCAACCTGCCACAAGAGCTGCTGAAACCGTTCTACTCCGCCATCATTGAATCCGTCCTCTGCACTTCAGTAACTGTCTAGTTCAGCTCAGCTACCAAATCTGACCTCAGAAGACTACAGAGGGTAGTCCGGACTGCTGAGCGAATCGTTGGTACAACCCTCCCGTCTCTCCAAGAACTGTACTCATCCAGAGTGAGAAAAAGGGCTGGCAAAATCACTCTGGACCCCTCACATCCAGTACACTTCCTCTTTGAACTGGTCGACGCTACAGAGCACTGAGCACCAGAACGGCCAGACATAGGAACAGTTTGTTCCCTCAGGCAATCCATCTCATGAACACTTGACAATAACTGTGGAACACACAACACTATTTATACACTCATACACTTATTTATCTAACACATATACTTAGTCTACATTTTAATATGTACATAATATACATGTACATACTAAACTGTCTATTGTAATATACCTGCACATACAATTGTCAATTTGTATATTGTTATTCCTTACTTACTTGTTCTATTTTTTTTTTTTTTTATATTTTTTTTTTTAAATTCTTGTTTTTGTTCTGTCGCTGTCATTCTGTTACACTGCGGAGCTTCTGTCATGAAAACAATGTATGTGTAAACATACCTGGCAATAAAGCTCATTCTGATTCTGATTCTGATCAACATCACCTGATCACATTTTCTCCTGGTTTTCATTGCCACGATAAATGTGTTTTGTAAACACAAAATTACAGCAGTCAGAGAAAAAAATATACGGTAAAGTAAAGGGTCAAGAGCTCAACTAAAGCAAACACTGACCACATTAATGGTGACTTCAAATGAAATTCAATAAAACATAAAAACACATCTCTGTTAATTCTGAATAAGAACATTTGCTTGACAGAAATAGTCAAATTGGTTAGTAATAAGTGAAACTGGTGATGCTGTTTGTGTAGTTGTTTAATCCTCCTCTGCTGAGATCTTCAGAGAATTGATTTCATCTAAGGCTGTGAATGGAAATCAGTGTAATTGTTGTGTCTCTCTTTTTTTCTCTGTTCTTGTTGTTTCTCTTCAGTTATTGTGCGTGTTAACAAGCAGGTGTTCATCACTCAATCATCACTTAATTAATCACTTAATTATCTCATTCTCTTCAGTGTTACTTTTAACACTCTGTAGTATGGACATAGTGTAGACACTGAGGAGTGTTAATTTACCACTGTGGATTTTGCTGTGTGTGTGTATATATATATATATAATGTAATGTACATTTATTTCTATGTAATTCTATAAAACGAGTAATACTATTCCACTTTCCATTTTCATTCATTTCACTTTTTCAATCAGCTGCATTAAAGAAAACCGCCTGCTGAGATGATCAGTCAAACCTCTGTCTGCATTGCCATGGCAACACTCAGAAAGTTTGACCATGAAAGTGTTCCAATAGGAGGCATAACAAAGATACATCACTCAAGGACTTCCAGTAAAGCTGCATTTGCCCAATGGAGTGTGGCTGATGTGTGTTACATGACAAACTTCATTACTTAGAGGCTGAATAGACAACTGCATAAAGGGCAGACACATTTAAATGAAAATGTTTTGTAGAAAAAAATAATAAAAATAATAAAAATAAAAAAAAATTCTAGGACAATGTCAAGGATTAATAGTTGGGATAATGCTAGGCCAAAGAGCCTGCTGGCAATTTTTTTCACACTATTATAATAGTGCCTTTACTATGTAAAATAGTGTAAATCTTCATCTCATCTTAGTCTTTGTCCTTGCTAATATCATAGGAGTTCTAATTCACTTTCTTCTGCAGTGCACAGGTTAAATAGGTCCAACCCGGCAAATAAATAATTAATGCAAGGACAGTAATTAAGTACACAGATCAGATGAGGCCTAGAGAACCCTGGATGATGACCCCATTCTTCTGGTGTTTAAATAAAGCCTAAAACTCTCTTACTTTCCGGTTGTTTGCCTCCTTCTATGAACCTTTGTATTTCAGCCTTAAGTAAGGACACTAGAACATTCTAGAATGAATTAATCTCAGCCCCATCCATCAATGTTTCAATTTATTGATTAGTATAATTATTCCATCTTTTGGCCAGAATATAAGGCAGTAATCACATGTATCCATGAATAATAATTGAGGTTATTGATATGGAATGGATATTCTATCAGGCCTGTGGACAGACCTGAGAAGCTAATTGATCCCAGAGCTTCAACTTGACACTAACAGAGCGCTCGTCCCGAGATTCGGCCTTCAGTAAATATGATTCACTTCCACAGTGTTCAATATAATGCTTTCTTGAAAACACAATATTTACTGATGCTTGCACTCACTCTATGTTGTCCTCAGATATAAAGGGTGTGTAAGGTGAAGCTAGAGTGCAGCTGAGGAGACCAAACACTAAGCTAGATATTCTCATGTGGGTACAATGAATATTAATGAGTGCCTATTGATTTGGGCAGCCTCTGGAAACGTAAAAACTGTACGAATTGTACAGTATATCTGGATACCATGTAGTAAAACTGAAGAATTGGAAAACCAAAAGAAAGTAAGGCAGAATTAAATGTTTTAAGTGATGTCTTTGCTGTTAAACATATTTCTTCAGGATCTGTCCAAGTACACACACATAAACTGGAAAGACGTCTGTGAAAGAGCAGAGACAGTAAGCAGATGGAGACAGAACACTTGAAGAGAAATCAATGGGAAAAATCAAAGTGCTCAATATGGCAACTGTAAGAAAAGAAGTCCTGTCTTTCAATCAAATAGTTTTTACTCAAGAATGATAATGCGTAGACTATACAGTCCATACTATATTCAGAATAGCATACTATTCTTACCATTTCTGCCGAGTAGTAATATATGCTACTGTCTTACATAAAATCTTAAAATTAATCTAAAATAAGATCAATTTAAACAACATTTTTAAATGTTTCTTTCCCTTCTCATTACCAATTACATTTGAAACTGCAGGATCACTGTCTTTGCGGTACTTCACTGCATAATTTTTCAACACTAACACCTGCCACACCGGTTCATTTTTATAAAAGTTGGGACAATGGCACTTAGCAATGACACTACATTAGCATTAACTTGATAGACAGAGATGTTTTCTGGCATTTCCCCTGTACATTAGGAACAAAAATCTGCACTTGAAATTTTCTGCCAGCACAGTAAACACTCATTTGGTGGGCAGATTGTATCACATTAGCGCATTGAAAATCCAGGCAAATTGCTCAGTAAATTTGGCACAGAGTGTTCAGAAGTTAAATGCGGTGCATTGATACTGTTCAATGTCAAAACTCATCATTCTGTCTCTTGTCATGATCACTCTAGCGCACCAATGGATTGTTTCTGCACGGCAGCTTTTGTCTCTGATGCTGTATATAATTACATAAACAGCAGCATTAGAGGTGCTTAATTGCTTTTGGTGCCATTAATCTTAAACCTAAACTAATTAAATTTATTTAATTTGAAATTTATTTAAATAATATATTTTCTCATAATAACCAGATGTTTTGTCATTAAAATTACGTTTTCTTTTTAAAAAAAATATATTTCTATAACATTAAACATAATATCAAGAGCATAAAGACCACATCACTCTCAATAACCATGATTGCTTTTTTAAATGTATTTTAAACTTTTTTTTTTTATTCTAATAAGGCATATATCTTCATTTGCCCTATTCATTAGCATAATCAAAAAAAAAAGAAAAAAAAAAACATGTTATGTTAATTAAATTGTAATTTGCTATTTCTTGAACCTGTCCATTTTGCCCATTACAGACATAATATCTGTCTGGTGGCTGCAGAGTAATTGGGTTATTTGGAGACATTTTCACCTCTAACACAGCCTCAGGGGACCTTCGGATTACACTTTCCCAGGAAGAGACTCTCGGCACGCAGTCCAGAAACTCAGATCTACTCATGCCTGCCAGACAGTCTCTTGGCAGTCCCAATGCCTTTGTCACAGTCATCTTATTTGAGCCTGTCCATTTTTATAATAAGCTAGACAGTAGGTGCTGCCAGATTGTGCTCTCAGTCTATTTTTTTTTAATATTTTCCACCTCAGAAAAGGGTAAGAGAAGGTCATCTAAAAGTCATGCGGTATATTTGTGGGCAAAACTCGTAAAAATGACAGTCTCACATACTGTGGGTTGTTTTTCAACCCCATGCAGTGTAGACTGGCACATTTACATGTTACAACATAATTTGAATAATCTGCAACCTTGACCGTCACACATCATTGGGTAAAGCTTAAAATGAGAGAATTTTTTTTTTTAAATAAATTCCAAACTTTACGAATAAACCAACTTCATGTTGGACTTGCCATAAAGAACTAGCAGACAGCTCCATCTTGGAAACAAAGGCAGCATCCAGCCTTGCAGATCTTGCTGGGAGGATGAAATTCCTGCCAGGTTGCATTCTGTTGGGGCCTGTAAAACTGGCTATTTCTGTGGAGCATTAGCACAGCAGGACCAAGCAGTGAAGGGAAGCAGGAATACTAGAAAGTGGAGAGACAGGTTTATGCGTGGGAGATGAATGGAGCTGCACATGAATCCTTTCTGCAGTTGTTTGCAAAAAGCTTAGGAGTAGCAAAATTAAAATTGATATACAGTATACTGAAAATCGCTTGGGATAAATTACCTGTATCAGACTGAGTGGGAATTTTGAAGCACATGCTCGTTTCTCTGACAAACATACACATGTTGGTTTTTATGGTTTATGGGGACTCTCCATAGGTGTAATGGTTTTCATACTGTGCAAACTCCATTTTCTATCGCCCTACATCAACCTTACCCATAAACCTACCCCTCACAGGAAACTTTGTGCACTTTTAGATTTTCAAAAAAAAACAAAAAAAAAAAAACACTCATTCTTTATGATTTATAAGCCTCATGAATTACAAAAGGGGACACTGAAAGTGTCCTCATAAATCACCTTCATGTTGTAATACCTATGTCATACCCACGTCATTTAAAAAATTTGTGACCTCATAAACCACATAAACACGCATGCATGCAATGACAAAGTTTAAACATGCTCATTTGGTGCTCAATAAATATTTAAAATCCTTATCAGAGTTGAAAACAGTTGTGCTGCTTAATATTTTTTTTTTTGTGGAAAGTGATTTATTTTATTTTTTTCAAGATTCTTAATAAAAAGATCAAAAGAACAGCATTTACTGAAAATAAAGTCTTCACTGCCGCTTTTGCCAAAAAATCATACTGACCATTTTGAAAGGTGTGTATGTATATATATATATATATATAGAGAGAGAGAGAGAGAGAGAGAGAGAGAGAGAGAGAGAGAGAGAGAGAGAGAGAGAGAGCGTTAAATCTGCAGAGCTTCCCAGCTGCTTCAAGAGCGGACCCGCGACAGAATCAACAGGGAAATCGCGTGCAGCGGATATGCTTCTACATCAATGAAAGTTGGTATACAGATGTAACAGTGTTAAAGATGATGTGCTGTTCCGATCTAAAAGCACTTTTCATTAACTGTAATCCAATCTATTATCCGCTGTAGTTTCACTCATTCATTCTCGTGAGTGTTTACATTCCACCGCAAGCGCACGTGAAACTGGCTTTACAGAATCCAACATTCAGCAACACAAATCCAAATCAATAGCGGACAGCCAATTCAGGTACAAAACAGGGCTTAAACATAAGATGAGAGGAACACAATCAGGGAGAACAGAACAGGTGCGTGGAACTAATCAACAATCAAAAACCATAGAAACTAATAAGGGAACACAAATAAACAAGAACACAGAGCAACTGAACCAAAACATGTCTCTCTCTCTCACACACACACACACACGCACGCACACACACACACACACACACACACACACACATCTACTTGTGGCTTTTACATATACTTGTGGCTTTTACCACACGTGCTATAAACGTTTCTCTGGACCTGAATATACACTAGACAACTTTCTGAAACTTAAAGTTGAAATACAGTCTACTTGAAAATGACTCCGATTAATTCACTAAATCAGTGACATTGTACTAATATTGCTTGAGTGCGGACTGGAAAGATTTTAAACAAAATATTACATTGAAAGGAATTTTCTTGCCTGGCTCCTTCCACTTACTGTGTTCCTAGCTGGGAGAGGGAATCATAGCCAGCAAGGAACGGCACTGGATAGCCCCCCCCAGCATGTGTGCCATGTGGATAATGAGAGGTGTCAAGCAGCTTACCGAAGCGCTTTAGTTTCTCCATGGAGCTTCTCACAGTTCAGCCTATCTGTATCAGAATGCTGCATACATCCCAGTATTTAAAGCATTGCAAACAGATTTAGCCAGCACATAAATTTGACTTCCATTGGTTCCATTTCATATTCATTATAATTTGTATGTGTTGCATCATGTGGATCTGTTGCATATTTTTTGTTCCCCTCATCTCATTTACTGCCCTTCTGTCACGCTCTCCATTTATTTTTTGCTTTTTTTGTCATCCGGGTTGACTGTGATGATCAGAATCCTCAGTTGCTTTGCTTGCGTAGGCGCAGTCATTTTACATAAAGTGCCATGAGGACGGGAATGTGAAACGGGCTTTTGTTGCTGGAAGCAAGGCACACATTAAGAGAAATGTCACTAATTTGGAGAGTGAATCACTGCAATCAGAAGGCATTGTGAGGGGCGCTTGCAGCGGTGCACACTGGATGTCGCATCGGCTCCAATGTGATAATGAATGCCTGCGTAACCAGTGCACACAAAAGCACAGCTTAACTGGGAGTGTTGGGGTTTAGGGGGGCTCATTACGGCAGGATCGCAGCCATCACTTCATGCCCTAGAGGGGAATTCCAGAGAAGTCCCGTCAGCACTGATGAATTGTTTTTATGACTTTGTAAGTGTTATGTAACAGATGCACTACATAAAATCCCACAGTTATTAATGCTGTTGTTGTCGTCGAAGGCTGTGGAGACAGTTGACCCTTCCTTTCTCTTGAGACTGGAGTGTTCAATCAATGACAAAAGTAAAGTAAGTATCTCAGAAGTGTTCTCAAGGAGTCGGAGAGGGACATTTTATCAGGTTGGACACATCTGGATCTCAGCGACAAGCCAAGTCAGTCCACATTGGTTGACTGTTTGATTAGCTCTGTTTGCTGATCTATTTTTTCTTGACGGTGACGATTAATTATTCGACTCAGAATGCTCTTGCACATCCCAAATTTTTTAAGGGGGGTGTGGCTAGATGGGGGAGCTGTAATCTTAAGGAGGAAACACTAAACCGGCGGCTGTGTAATTGCTGAAGCTACCAAAATTTTTAAAACAAAAATAGTTATAGCTGCAGATTTATCTTATTAGTGAATCATTATCTAGACACATTTTGTGAGACAAAATGAAAATAAAATAAAATAAAATAAAAAAAATGAATCAAACTTCATGCTCACTATATTTAATGCCAACATCTGCGTGACATTTTCAGAGTTGAACTCTTGTTACTTGGATTTACCTCGGAAGACCAGATCTAAACGCATGCCTTTCACAAGGGAAATACAACATAGCTAAATATGTTGCATAAATGCTTAAATAAAAAAATGCCATTTTTCAGATTCAAAGTGCTCTTCTCATGAACACTGCAGCAGATTCCAGGAAATTTAATTAAATGACATGGGTGGGAGCAATAGATTGATAGAATGACAGATCAACAGAACAATAGACAGACAGACAAAATTAATGCGCACACACACACACACACAACACACACACACCACCACACACACAAACCGGTTCCCTCCACTGATTATATGCAACTATGAGCCTCTTTCTCTGATGGTGGGAAAATTGACTGTAAATTGTTTGCTTGTAAAAGATTCATCTTAGAAGTTAACTGACGTGATGATGGATGTGTGCTTTTAAATATCCTTACCTGAATTTACAACAAGCCATTCATCATAAGTGGCAAGTATGATTAATAGGAAACATCACAACAGCATCCCTGTTGTGTTGTAGATTCCAGCTGATACACAAATTCCTTACTGCTGATAAATGATGCATCATAATGTAAGAATGACAAATGGCTTTTTTGGGAACTATTGGTGATTTTTGTTTGAAACCGTGGCAGTTTTCCAGAATGTTTTTAATAATGAAATCCACCTGATCATCTGTTAAAAAGCTGAAAAACAGAGAGGCCTTTACCTACACGAATATAACATTTTAACTTATAGTACAAATGATGCATTAAATCTCTGAGGGAAATGTTCTTGGGATACCCTGCATATTGTCTCTGCTCTCTCTATATACTTAAATTCCAAAATACAGTAGTCATAATAATATGACTGCAATAGTTAGTATGAATATATGTCTTGTCTGGTTGATTATCATTGAGAAGGTGAGCTTATATGATTATACTCATCTTTTCTTAACTTGCCATTTGCCCTTGATTTTGGCAAGTGATTGTTAATCCCCCCCCATTTTTTTTTTTTCAGCAGCCTCCTTTATTCCTTCACTCATACTCTTCAAACTCAAACTTCAGCCTATGGTACAAAACAAGATGTCTTGCACAGTCCATTCAAAGCTATGTTGCTCTGGGCTCCAGCGTGAGTGCTTGAGCTGATTCATCTGCTGTATGACTCTGTGTCAGATCAACTATAGCAGATACCATCTTATTTGAAAGTCCATAGACAGGGAGATCACACAGTCCATCTTCAACTGGACATATCTGACTGCATATGAGTAAATTTTCCTAAACATGAATATGATTAGATAATTATCCCCCACTGTTCCATCTTACTTTTCTGTTTGGATTTATGTAATTATGCTGCAACCCCAATTCCAAGTTTGGGACATTTTGTAAAATGTAATACAATCAAGAATCTGTGATTTGTTCATTCTCTTTAACTTTTATTCAATTAACAAAAGTACAAAGAAAAGATTTCCAAAGTTTTCACGGACTAATGTAAATGTATTTTGTAAATATGAACAAATTTTGATTTTGATTGCTGCAACACACTCCAAAAAAGTTGGGACAAAGGCATGTTTAACACTGTGTCAGATCACCTTTTTTTGCAAGCAAAAGTTTGTCCAATCTCTCTTGATACAAGACTTCAGATGCTCAGCAGTCTGTGATTGTCATTGTCTGATTCTCAATTTTTATTTACAAAATAAAATTAAGTTGGTCAGTTAAAACATTTAAAAATCAGTTAAAACATTGGAAAATCATTTCTTTGTGACTATAGAGAATGAACAGATAAAATATTCTTGATTTTATGGGGCAAATTTCATAAAACGTCCCAACTTTTCTGGATTAGGGTTGTATATGTGCAAACACAAAGCTCACTATAATTCAATACAATTTGCCTAGCATTTCTGTGCTATGATTTAGTAAATAAATCAGATAAGTATGAATAATAATAATAATAATAATAATAATAATAATAATAATAATAATAATAATAATACATTTTATTATGTGTTATTATTATTATTATTATTACACAAGTTTTATTAAAATGCTTAATGGTTTATTGGATTCATTTTGTGAGAATATATGATAAAACAAAATGTTTACTTTTAAAAAATATTAATCAATTTTTTTAATTTATATTCAGTGTTTTATATTTATTTTCAGTGTTGTAATATGCTTTTCTTTTTTGTCTAGCTCTGAAGGGTGTCTTTTTTTCCCTAGTAATATTAAGGTTAGAAATGTAACTGAAATATTGATATTTGCAGTGAGTTGATATACAGTAATATTGTGAGGTAATATTGATATAATATGATAAGGTAATATGCATTGCCTCGCCCCATTCTCCTCTATGAGAAGCAGCTCATAAATTCATGTTGAATCAGTTATATCAAAAAATGTCCCATTGCAGCTCATACGTTCAAAGATATCATGGGAAGACTCCTGATTCATGGACCCAGTGCAGGTGCATTACAGATAGTTACACCATTGTTTATATCCTGTTTCTGTTGAGCACCTGATGCATTCCTCTGACATCTCAATTTTATTTAAATATGTGTCATCAAGGAATTTAGCTGTCATAATACAAAAATAATCTCGAGGTGATCTTAGAAGGTGCCATTCTTAGACTTAATGTAAGCACACACAGATGTCTGCCTCACCATCTGTTGTTGTTGATGGAAGAGCTGACGATCTGTGATAAATAATAACGGTATTCTAACAGCTGTATGCAAGTTGTCAGTCAGTCAAAAACAAAACAAAACAAAACAACAACAACAACAACAACAACAACAATAATAATAATAATAATAAAAACTGTCCTGTAATGGATGGCATCAGACAAAAAAAAAAAAAAAAACTTATTTATTTATCCTTCTTTCTTCCCTTTCTCTGGCAGAGCCACCCTGATAACAAGCTGTCAACCAGCAAATACATACATCCTTTTGATTGACATTTTATAGATAAAAATGTTCTTGGAAAAGCGCAAGCTGTGGCAGCACTAAAATATGAGGAAATGGTTGAACAGCTTTCTGTGACCTCTACAGTTTCTCAATGTGATGGATGGACATCACTTACCCTCTTCTCTACCCATCGACAGCCCTCCCAAAAGGGCAGGAAGGAGCACTGGATTATAAGATCGGTATTAAATAATGTTTGCGGTTAGAATACCCAGTTTCTGTGACTTTGAGCAAACAAAGAACCAGTGTGGAAAGGTCTTTACAGCCCCTGCGCAAAACAATTTATGAAGAAGAAGAAATGAGGAAAAGAGAATGTGACAGGAGAAAGAAAGACAGGAAGGCTCATGAGGGCCCTGCAGTGGTGTTTACATGGAAATCCTTGACATTTATACCTCTGTGCATCTGGCTGGGCCTGCCTGAAAACTAAGGGTGTTATGTAAAATAGACAATGAAGTCCACGATGAAGTCTCTCTCTCTCTCTCTCTCTCTCTCTCTCTCTCTCTCTCTCTCTCTCTCTCTCTCTCTCTCTCTATTTTAGCTCACAGTGGCTTAATGCAGAAACCATTTAACATTTAAAAAATAAATTCCATTATCTGTTTAAAACCGTTGTTTATTGTGGGTTGTTTTCATCAAGGTCCGAATTTGTCAAGTGGTAGAAAGCTGACCTTTCACAAACCAGTGGGGTGCTAAAAGGGGGGTGTGGAGGGAGAGATAAAGAGAGCACGAGAGAGAGAAAAATATTTTTGTCAGCACAGCATAGGCTATCTAACCACAATATGGCACAGTGAGAAGTCTAAATGACCACAAAGAGGCAAATATCAGAGATCGAATGGGAGGTCTGTACTGCAGAAAGAAAACAAAAACAAAAACACAACAGATGCCATTTAACAGCCACATCTCAGACTGTGGAACGGAGGGCTTGAGCTGCTCCCCTCAGTATTTCACTGCAAGCAGGAAATATCCAGCTTATCCAGCCAAAAATTAATACAGGCAGCAGAGCCACATACACCGCTGTCCAAGCAAGCCCGTGGACTAGCACGCAAACAAATAAAAGCGGGCCGTTTGTAAATTGTGTATGACAACAAATAAATAGACAAATCTATGAGCAAAAGTCGGGTGCATCAACAAAAAAGGGCAACGACTACAAACACAAACAAATCTGTATAAAGAAACTCGTCTTTCCATTATTTGATTTGGCTGCGGGAGTTTTTATTTTATTTATTTATGTATTTTTTTAACGATACAGTAGTCTTTCCATCTTTATATATATATATATATATATATATATATATATATATATTATATATATATTATATATATATATATATTTATTTTTTATTTTGTATTTTTTTTTGAAGAAAGGGAATGTGTCCAATGGAAAAATAATCCTGTCAAACGATTAATCGCGATAAAATCACATCCAAAATACAAGTTTTTGTTAACATAATATACACTCACTGGCCACTTTATTAGGTACACCTTGCTAGTACCGGGTTGAACCCCTTTTCCCTTCAGAACTGCCTTAATTCGTTGTGGCATAGATTCAACAAGGTGTTGGAAACATTCATCAGAGATTTTGGTCCATATTGACATGATAGCATCACACAGTTGCTGCAGATCTCCCATTCCACCACATCCCAAAGCTGCTCTATTGGATTGAGATCGGGTGACTGTGGAGGTCATTTGAGTAAAGTAAACTCATTGTCATGTTCAAGAAACCAGTCTGAGATGATTAGAGCTTTGTGACATGGTGCATTATCCTGCTGGAAGTAGCCATCAGAAGATGGGTGCACTGTAGTCATAAAGGGATGGACATGGTCAGCAACAATACTCAGGTAGGCTGTGGTGTTTAAACAATGCTCAATTGGTACTAAGGGGGCCAAAGTGTGCCAAGAAAATATCCCCCACACCATTTCACCACCACCACCAGCCTGAACCGTTGAGACAAGGCAGGATGGATCCATGCTTTCATGTTCTTTACGCCAAATTCTGACCCTGCCATCTGAATGTCGCAGCAGAAATCGAGACTCATCAGACCAGGCAATGTTTTTCAAATCTTCTATTGTCCAATTTTGGTGAGCCAAAATTGTAGCCTCCGTTTCCTGTTTCTTAGCTGACAGGAGCATCACCTGGTGTGGTCTTCTGCTGCTGTAGCCCATGTGCTTCAGGGTTTGATGTGTTGTGTGTTCAGTGATGGTATTCTGCATACCTTGGTTGTAACGAATGGTTATTTGAGTTATTGTTGCCTTTCTATCATCTCTAACCAGTCTGCCCATTCTCCTCTGACCTCTGACATCAACAAGGCATTTTCGTCCACACAACTGCCGCTCACTGGATATTTTCTCTTTTTCGGAGCATTCTCTGTAAACCCTATTGAAATGGTTGTGCATGAAAATACCAGGGCTGGGGCCTGGTAGATCAAGCAGTTTTTGAAATACTCAGACCAGCCTTAAATTCCCCTTTCGTTCCTTTCTCCCCATTCTGATGCTTGGTTTGAACTTCAGCAAGTCGTCATCACCACATCTAGATGCCGAAATGCATTGAGTGCTTCCATGTGATTGGCTGATTAGCATTTGTGTTACCAAGCAATTAAATAGGTGTACCTAAAAATGTGGCCAGTGAGTGTATATGTGTGTGCTTTGTTTATTTATGTATATTCAAATACACACATAAAATATGTATTTTGAAAATATTTACATATATTTACATGTATATGATCATATATTTTTTATTATAGATAAATATTTAAAACAACATATTTTTCTTAAATATGTTTCTTTAAATCTGTATGTACAGTACTGTATTTATATATAATAAATATACACAGTGCACACATATATATTATGCAAATAAAAACTTTTATTTTGGATGTGATTAATGGCTCTGAAACTTTGAATATACAATAGTATACTTGTGTACACAAATTAAAACATGAAGCTTTCCATGTGAATATTTCACAAATATGAAAATTCTGTGATCATTTACTCACCCTGATGTTGTTCCAAACAAAACGTGTATGACTTTTTCTTTTGTAGAACACACAACCCAAAAAAAATCTCAAAATATATTTTATGTCTAAATGATGAATATTTTCCTTTTTTTTTTTATATACAGCTACACACTGTTTTTCAATTTTGGGGAACTTTACTTTTAATAACACTGACATTCATTGTCAACAAGGTAAATTGGGCCAAAAGTAGATTTTCCTCTCTAAGAGGCATTTTCTTCTAGTCTAGCCTAGGTAAATGAAAGGATTTTCCTCTAGTCTAGCCTAGTTTTCTCACCCATGAAAGTACAGACACACAAGAGTTGGTCATGACAGCAAGTGTTTCCCTCAATGTCTTTTTGCCAAGATGAATAGACTGCTCCGATTACTTCGGTATTTGGGCCATTTTGGTCATTTTGAGTGAGATTGCTACAGCAGCAGTTTATTTTCTCTGGCAGCTAACTTCCAAACACAACACACTTTCCTCTCCCTGTATAATCTCAGACGTTCAGCCCTCAACCTTTGGGGAGTGAATCACCATTCACTCTCTGTAATGGACACTACTTCACCAGTCTTTTCTCATTTCCAGCTGCTGGCTTTTTTTTTTTTTTTTTTTTTACTCAGTAGTGTGGGAGAGGTCATTTCCAAGATTAACAAAAAACATCATTTTGAGCGCTATTATTTTTCCTCTGTAAACATGCTGTATTTGTATCATACCTACTTGACATTCAAACACAGTGGTCAAAACAAAGTTTGTGTTATGGTACAGCTGGTTTTAATGAATGTGAGTGAAGAGAGAGAGAAAAAAAAAACAGTTTTAGCGCGAATATTATTAAAAATAAAAGAATCCCAGACCGATTTCTTTGCAAGCAAACTTCCTTCCCACAGTAAATTCGAGGGAGGCTTTGTAGCTGAGTGACATATAAGCTGACATTAACCCTGCCGGCTGTTATTTGGATGTATCCATTCTGATTTTTTCCGAATTTCGATATGTGCATTCATCAAGCTAGAATACTTACGGGAGGACCCGAGTGTTCCCTGGCTAGCCATTAATAAAAAAAATGCATGAATATTGTAAGGAATAAATCCAGACAACTGTTTAGTAGACAAAACACCCTGCTCCCGAAAGCAATTCTCGGCTCAAAGCACCTGCCCTCAATCTTACTTAACAGGCAGTAGCTCTTGCTAAGCTATGGCACCCGTGCTCTTATCAGAGCAGAGAGGCCTACTAAATGGATGTTTTCTGCATCCATCCTTCAGTTCAGCGAAGGCAAAATGTGGAATTGCTGTCGGCACCTAAATCACATTTCTTAAGAACTGTTTTGGATTAATGGGGGGGTGGATACTTCTGAATCAAGATGTTTTGAACAACAGTATATAAAACAGGCTATGTATTACAATTTCCAAAAACCTAAACTGGTTTTTAATATGCGGATGCGAAATGCAAATAATCCATTGGCATCAGAGCAATAAAGTTAATTTTAAAATATATAGTTATTTTAAATATAATATTTAATAAAATAATATTTCATAATATAGGTGTTTTACTGTACTTTAGATCAAATAAATGCAGCCTTGAAAAACATGAAAAGATCTTATAAATCCAAAACATTTTCTAAATCCTTAAATGTAAATTCTATTCTGTCTTTTTGCTACCTGAATCAGCTTAAATTTAATTTAACTGCAATTTAAACAGCTTTTTAATTTATTTCTGAATGGTGCACTTTCTTTTTTTTTTCTTTTTCTTTTAGGATCTTTTATTCCCTTGAGTACATCTATCAATAACACTTCTTTTATATCCAGGCATCAAAAATAATTCAAAATGTCCATCTCTGCTGTGATCTAACCTTTGCTTCTTTTTTCATATTTTCTTTGCCAAAAGGAGTGTGTGTGTGTATATGTGTTTTTAACCACACAGCTAAAATAACATCCCCCACCCTGTGCTAAATCTCAGCTCACACTGATAGATAAGAGTGGAGGATTGAGTTATCAAGCAGGAGGGTTTCAGATATAAGTCCTTACCGAACATAAAAACAGCAGGGGTGAAGAGAGGAACAGAGGGTGAATAGTGTTTCATTACAAAAGCAGAATCCCTTTGCTCTTACAGTTTTTCACTAGCAGACACAGAGTTCAATCGAGCAGATTAAAAAACGACTTCAGCTTTTAACCAATTACTGCTGATTCAAGTCTGATAACTCTTAGTGAGAGTAATGATTAGGCCAACTTACAAATGTATTTATTATTTATTTTTACAAGTAATTACTGAAGGTTATTTTATCCACTATTGTTTTAGAATGCTAAGATGCCTCAGCTTTGTTAATGTAACCATTGTGTGTGTGTGTGTGTGTTTTTAGAATGGTGTATATATATATATATATATATATATATATATGTATATATATATGTAATCAGTGTGCTCATTAAAATAATACTGTGAGAAAAATGTGTGATGAACTTTTTGACAATTTGAATGTTAATGTTTGAAATGTTAATTGTCATTTATCTGTCACATGTCCCGCCATGTGTGTTTTCAGGTGTACACATTTGCACTTCTAAATTTGAAGAAAAATGTGTTACTTTCAATCAACGTGTTTAATAATGTGTTACAATGCATCACTGCAAAATGTTTCAACAATGGAAACACAATTACCTTCATGGACTACTTTTTTCCATACTTACATGTATACTTTCATACTAGTGAATGTATATGCATTAGATTAAAAGCAAAATGTATTTTATGGAATGCAATTAATTGTTAACTGTTAAACATAGATATGTGTGTTGGGTAAGAGAGACTGAGAGAATGAGACAGGAAGAGAGAAGTGTTCTCACGAGCCCAGTATTTTCCTAGTATGTGATAATGGGGCCTGTAATGCACTGTGTTCCTACTAATGGAAACACAGAGAGCTTGGCGGCACTGAAACAAATGAGACACACTAAAAGCAGAGGGCAAAAAAAAAAAGAAAATATACAATTACCTGTTCAATTCACACTTGTCAAAAAAAAAAAAATATATAAAAAAATGGTATGTTGGCATGACACTGCAATTCCACACACACACAACAAACACACACACACACACCACACCACACACACACACACACACACACACACACACACACACACACACACACACACACACACACACACACACACACACACACACACTAAAATAAATAAATAAAGCTAAAAACAGAATCATTTAGCACCATATTTGATATTATTATGCTTGTCAATAAACAGAGTAATCAAAGTATGCCATATTATACATCTGTTCTTTTATTAAAAGGTGCTTCATTATTTAGTGCCTATATTGAAAAAAAAAAAAAAAAAAAAAAAAAGAAATGAATAAAAGGAGTGGAGTAGGATATTGGACCAGTGAGATTCACTCGTGGGCAATATGTTAGATTACATTGTATGGTATTCCATGAAACCGTTTAAAATCCATGAAAATTGCTGCATTTTAGGTGTCCAAATAGAAGCAAAATATATAAAAACCCATAAACCCTTTTAGCAAATGACCAAATGAGGAGAAAGTGTCACTGATGAATCTATCAAATTAAAACATTTACAAATCCCTACTCCTGGCTTGCCCGGTCCAATGAACTGGGCAAAGTTAAACAATGGAAATCTCAACATTGAGTTGATGTTTTCAGATGTTCATGAAGCAAAAGAGCCCTGTGGTGCAGCCACTCAATCATAGCTATAGCAACACAAAACAACATTACCATTTTAATTCTTAGAAATATTTTCATCCTAATTACAGGGCCAAAAATAAATGGTAACGTGCATAACTTCAGAGATTCATTGTCTCTTTTTATTAGCGAACAGAATTTCCCCTTTAGCGAATGGAAGTATTAAATATGCATGCCACCGATTAACTGAGCCAATTGTGGTTTAATGTCGTGATGTAAAGTCTGCCTCTGGTAAACGATGTGACATGACCCCATCATTCAGCAAGGCGGACAGCATTATGAACTTCAGATCTCGGTGACTCTCCACGCTTTATGACACATGTGCTCCATCACACTCCCTTGTCTCTTCATAACAGCAAATGAACTGCCTTTAGAGGTCTCATGGACCACCTAGGCCTTTTTGTAAGCTAATCAGCTATCAGTCAGTTTTTCTTTTCTTTTTCTTTTTGTTATTCCATATCTGCAGCCATTATGCCCTTTTCATCAGCAGAATGGGGCGCTTGGTAGCACAGTGTTCTGGACTCTATAAATGAAAAGTGAAATAGTAATTTTCTCAGGATGAAGGGTCTCTAGTACTGAGTGGGGACTCATGTGGACATTAACCAGCTCAGTGGGCACAACGTTGCTGCCTTGCAAATGACCCATTCTAATAATGCATTATCATAAATAGTAAGTGACTCGTCCAAGCATGGAAATGGCTAACCTCAGTTTAGGTCGCAAAATAATCACCCTGTTGGACGATTGTTTCGTAGTGGGCTGGTGCATTTATAGTCAAGAATGAACTCTTAGCCCTAGATTATCTCATCCTGCAGGTCTATTACATAACTACTGCTGCAGAAAACATACATATGGTTTTATTAAAAGTTGCCTCTTTATTTGGTTCCTTTTGAAATAAAATAGAATTAAAATTAAAAATAAAATAAAACCTACATTAAAATTCTTGAACACTTATTGATAATGCATATTAATTTAGGAATGCATGGCAATATCAGAAAAAAATGCAATCTTAATGACTTTTTAAATGATTTTATAATAACTTTATATATATTATTTGGTTTATCCAATATTACACATCATGCCGGAAAAAAATACAGATTTTCAGCTGTAAAGCCTAATGTAACTTAAGTTGAAAACAGTGGGCTTCATGCAACCAGGTCAACTTTTAGTTGAAAACAACTGCCAACAGCACTATATATATATATATATAACAGTTAAGCACTCGCACTGGTTATTAGGTGTAGAGTTCAGGCTATTTTCATGCCCCCCTCTGTAAGGTGCATATGGGTTAGCAAACCAAAGCACAAACCAATTCTAAGAGCCTTATTCTTTCAAACAACATGAACTGTCCAGAGTGCTGGAAAATACTTAGCTGGAGACAATCTGTGGAGACACAGCAATATCTTTTCAATTCACAGTTTCAGATGTTTTTAGTTTTAGATCATATAGTTGTTGTTATGTAACACTGTCATTTAGGACAAACATGCCTGATTACCTTCATGTAAACATACTTTGTGATACATCACCGTATTTAAACTTTGCCCATCTGCATCACACAGTACAGCAATTGGCAATTTGCAGTGTTTGTCAAGGCTTTTAATTTACATCTACTAAAAATGCATTTGCTTTCATTTTAGTTTACTTTGAAAATTTAATTATATTAATGTTGTAACTTGTTTTTATCTCTATTATCCTCCGCCCTATTCTACCATATACACTCTTAAAATTAAAGGTTCTTTATTGGCATCAATGGTTCTACGGAAGAACCTTTTACCATCCATGGAAACTTATCATTTCACAAAAGGTTCTATACAGTGGAAAAAAGGTTCTTTAGATTATAAAAAATGTCCTTCACACTAAGAAAAAAAATGGTTCTTTGGGGAAACCAAAACCTTTAGAACCTTTATTTTAAGAGTAGGCTATGTATCTAAAAATAAATAAAACACAAAATAAAACCTAAAACACTCCCTGTGCTACTTGTTGATCAGCCATCACACAATCTCATACTGAAGCAACTGGTTGAGGCACTGTTGTAATGATCCACTGGTTGGGAACAGTCACAAAAACTTTACCCTTCTCAGTACATACATTATTTAAAAAACATAAAAATAAATAAAAAATAAATAAATAAATAATACACCTACTTATAAAAATGCATTTGCTTCCTTCATTTTAGCCTGTTTACTTTGATATTTCATTAACGTTAGCTCCACTATCCACTTCTATTTGACAAAGTCAGAAGATCATAGAACAAGAAACCAACACACAAAACCAACCACCATTGAGAATCAATTCAAAGAATATTAAAGAAAACCAGTGGTGTGGTAACTTATCAGAGCACACACTGTCACACTTCTATTCAGCATTCAGCTTGCACTAATCATTCCTTCATATAACCTTCGCATCAGGTAGCTAATAGCGAGGCCACACATGCCAGCGCTGCTGAGCTGTCCTTTGTGACAGAGATTTTTCATTGTGCTGTGAAGTTGAGATGGTTTCAAAGAGCTCCTGACACTGAATGAGATTTCAGCTTCCTTTCTTCTTACTGTTTTGCCCTACAGAAACATTTCTTCAGATCTAAAGGACAAAGTTCTTCAATCTAGCCATCAGCTGCGGGTTTCGCAAAGCTGTGACTGCCTGTCAGCCTACCAGACGGGACCTTGATTTCAAACATATCTGAATGCAAACTCATCTCTGATCTTCCCCTTTATCACTTTTAGTGCCCACTATAGTTATTGTGCTTTGCCTGTGAATCTGCTCTTTAATAACATCATCTTTATGACGTTGTGATGATTTCTTCTAAAAGCATTCAAAAACCATGCACCTTGTGAAACTTAAAAATCAGCATAAATATGAGCCATCACGGTGAGCCACACATGGTGAATAATCATGGCAAAAAACTTTCTGCTATCCCTGACACAAGCGCACTGATTGCAGGATCGGTGTTGAATGAAGTTACAGGTGTGCGGGACTTTGTCTCGAGTGTAAAAGTAGCTTTCAGATGCACAGGGAAGTGCAGGCGGTCAATCTGAAAGAGTTCACACAGCGACTTTTCATGTTTTCTAGGGCATGCACATTACCAGTCGGGGCCTTCCCGCTCTCATTCTGTAATCATCTCTTATGGACATGACTTAATTAAACCATCAGATCAGCTAGCACAGAATGCAGCCGAGTTCTCTGCAAATTAAAAAGAAATTAGGATGGCAGATGTGTCTTTAATGGGCTTAATCATCCCTCTATATTGGATGTATGTGAAACATACAGGGTGGAATATTTCTTAAATATTCCTTAGCCACTGCTGTGGATGCGTGGGTGAAAAAGTGAAGCGATTGGTGAGAAAAAATAAGTAAAAAAATAAAAACATAAGCAGGCAATGTGTCATGCAAATACAACATAAGGCCAGTTATTTTTGGCTTTAACATCTGTTAAAAGTTTAAAAAGTGAAAAACTGAGAGGGGAGTTGGCAGGGAGTGATGTTGTCATCTGCTAAACATGAAGGTGAGCAGTATCGGTTTCTAAGCCTCATTCTAAAACGTCAACTCAGCATTACTGATGAGATCATATGGCTATCAATTCAGTGTTGTGCATCATTTAAAATTAATGAAGAACGCCTTTTAAATTTCAACAATTCCTGAGGTAGCAAACAGGATGCAAAAACTGCAATTCAAATTTGAGTGCAAGGACATACAATCAGATGAACTGAAAGAACTGTAAGTAGAAAAGCAGAAGAAAAAAAATATCAAAAAATTATCAACAAAAAGAAAAAAAGATATATGCTACCTTGACAAAGCCTGGTTTAAATATGCAGCTTTGAAGTTTCAAAGAACAGTAGCTAGCATTCTGTTATTTCAATTAAAAATTTCAGTTTAGCTTCTTGTGGGGTTCAGCCAGTTCAACACTCATGAATTGAGAGGCAGCGACTTTTTTTTTTCATTCTGAATTTTGCCCAATACTGATTACTATAAAAATACAAGTGGTCAACCTAACAGATCTGAAGCCCCATTTTGATAAAACATACACTCAAAAAAAGATTGTGAAATATATTTACAATTTGAAATTGTAAAAATATGTTTAAACTGTCAAAAGTTTTCTACGTAAATATATGGTTACACTTTATTGTCAGGTGTCTTTTTGTTACTGTGTAATTATACATTTACATACTGAGTAATATTAACTACATGTATTTACTCTGTGGGTTAGGATTAGACTTTGGCATAGTGTTGCTTACTTGCATGTAATTATTCATAATTTATTGTAATTATAATAGTAAGTACATGTAACATGTAACAAGAAACACCTTAAAATAAAGTGTTACCAAATATATTTTATTTAAATTTCAGGTTTAACAATGCACATGCTCTACAGAGCATTTTAGCATCCCGATAGCAACACTGGGCACTGTAGAAAAGGATACACACATAAACACTTATGCTGAGATTTCAGTCCAGTCATGGGTCTTTCCAACTGTTTCGCCTTGAGACCTGGTGGGTGTAATTGCAGCATGGCTGAATTAGGAGGAAAGGAAAATTTAGAGTGCTGGCACTCCTCTGACGATCCTGTGAGAGAGGAGTGTGAGAGCTCTTAGCGTCTACTACATTAGGAAACAAATGGAAGGATGAAAACACAAGAGAGCGCACAGGCTCAGGAAGGAATCAGATGCTAAAATACGAGAAAAAAAAGAGCGACCAAATGCTTCAGTATTTCCCTCTTTAAATGGGTTTTCACAAAACAAAAACAAGCACAAAAAAGGAACCACAAAAAAAACAACTACTGTCTCTTACCTACATATTCTGAATCATTTTTAAAGATTATTTCTGCGTTATGGACCTCGCTGAAGCACAAACCAGAACTACGTGACAGGAACCGCAAGTGGCCAGAACGTTCACTGCGCAATGCTCCACTAGCAGACGCTGGCATTTGAAACTGGGCATTTAAACATGTGGAGATGACGTGTTTGACACCTCCGAGTAATTTCATCTCACATGTGCCCTTTGGGGAGAAAATGTCATACTGACACAGCGGATCAGGGGGAAAGAGAACAGAGGAGAAACAAGACTTTGTATGAAGAAGAAGGTTAGGCAAAGGCATTTGGTCCCAGTCCCTCTGTCACATTTCAGATTTGAGGACCAGAAAGAAACTTTTGTATAATATGTTATTCATTATAATAACAATGTTTATATATTATATATATATATATATATATATATATATATAGTATATATATATATATATATATATATATATATATATATATAATTTATACATTTGAGCTTGCAAGGCATAAAAATGAAACAAGATCCAGATCCAGTTGTCAAGTGGTTACGAAACACTCCTTGCACCAGGGCCTTCTTTACTGTTGAGTCCTGAGTTTCACTTATCAACAGAACCTCAGTACAATTAAAATGTATCTTACCTGTCAGGCCTTCTGAATACAGATACCAATGTGTGGGATGAATTTTTGCTCGAAGAAGCCCGCTGCAACAGCAGAATTCACAGCAGGATCTGCAAATGAGATAAACGACAGAAGCTATTTATCTTACTGTGCTTGAAAATAACAAGCAGATAAATGTGCTTCATCTAAAATCCATCTGATGCCCGGCTATACTGGCATGGATGAACATATTGTGGCATACGCTGACTTGATCAAGCTCCTGGGACAATTCGGGAGACCTTTGACCATATGTACCACCTCAAACCCACACCGACTCTCTCTACTGCCTAATGGTTTTCCTGGGCAAACTAAAGTCTTCTCCTGCTGTCTCATTAAACCATTGTATCTTCCGGCTCAGCAACTGCCTAACTATACTGTTATGCCATCTGTAAGAAATGCAGCTTCAGCCTTAGGCTGGGTTGGGTTAATAAGCGATCTAACCCACAACAGACACTTTAATATTTAGCCATTTATCTTCTCTACATAAAAGAAACAGTGGCACCTGACCCAAGAGCTTATTTTGACTTTGCGGCCTAATGCTTTCCTAGAATAAGGTGTTTAATTTAATTGACCCTGTAATGAGCTGTTTTAAAAGTTTAAAAGATGATGGCGCTGATTATCTGAATATTCGGGCATGTTTTATGGTGGGTGATATAGTGCAGAGATGTTTTTCAGTTTGAAAGCCCCTGAGGCCCCTGTTTACCACAAATTGGCCTTATAAAGACAGCAGGTGAAATTCTCCTGAGAAATACGATAAGGTGTAATGTTTTTTCCATAAGGTTATCTCCCATGTCAGAGCTAACTAGCTAGCATTCCCTTTCGCCACCGGTACCGTCAATCTTGTGTGATTATGCTGGGTGGGCTCTGTGCACAGCTTGCCTTATGCATCAATAAGGGGCGAGAAACTGTTTGAGGCAAGAATATGAAATGAGATTATTATGGAGAGAAACAACTCCACGGCAAATATCTATTTCAATCAGCGGCTAGATGTGGAGGTTATCGATCAAAAACCACCATCATGGGTACTGCTTACTTCCAATTGAGTGCCATTTTTCCAATGGAGGGGTTGAAAATGAATATATGTGGAAAAAAAAAAACGCTTGCTTATGGGATTAGAGTATTCCTCAAACCTCAGGATTATGAAGATTAAAGTACATTGCAATGAGAGAGACATTCAATTGCATGCCAGCATTCCCACTCAATATGGGAGGATTGATGGTTTTCCTCAAGTGCCGAGATTTACATATTCTACTGTTAAGAGTGATCGACTTCCATTGCAAACGGTCTCGCATTATTATAAGACTGGAAATGAAAGATTGAGATTAAACCACAGCCACAAGTCAGCATCCATTCAACACACCCAACCCAACTTATTAGGATGAACAAAGAATTCACAAAAATTCAAGCCCCCATTTTTTCCCGTTGAGTCTTTGGTATGATGAGAGGAAGAAATGTCTGAAGGTTGGTTTAATGAGACAGCAGAGAGGATTGTGGGTATTCAGCCTGATATTATGAGAATTTGTAGGTAATGTTTACATGTACACTACCATTCAATAGTCTGGGGTAATTTTTTAAAGAAATTCATAATTTTATTTGGGAAAGATGCATTAAATTGATCAAAAATGAAGTAAAGGCATTTTAAAAGAATCTTGAAAAAAGTATATTAAGAATCACAAACCACTTTGATGATTCAATATTGATGATTATAATAAATACTAAGCACAAAATTGGCATATTAATTTCTGAAGGATCAAGGAATAAATGACATTTGACATTGAAATAATATTTAAAAATATGAATGATTTTATTGTACTGATAAAATAAATGCAGCACTGGTGAGCATACATGAATTTTGGAAACATATTCAGTTATAAAGGTATATTTGATTAATAACCTCACCCCAACCTGAACCTAAAAAACAATATAAAAAAGCATGTATAAAAAATGTACAGTGACATAACTGTAGTCACAAAATGCTTCTATAAACCTATATATATATTATATATATATATATATATATATATACCTAAACCTAAAAGTATTCATTAAAAAAAACAAAAAAAACAAAACTGTTCATATATGCAATGATTACAGTTCAGAAGCAGTAATGCATTAAATTAAATAGCCTTCAGTGTCTGTAAAACATTTTATATTTATGTGATTTATGTGTATTGCAACCACACCACCACACCACAAATATCTATGAATCTTATGAGATCATGTTGGGCCACAGGAAGTGAGAGTCTCTTTCTGTCACTTTGAAGTTGATGGTTAACTCTGGAAGCTGTGACCAGGTCATCAGTGCAGGGCTCTCAGTGGCTTTAAGGCCTTTAGAGGGCTTTGGGAGGCAGACTGGGAATGCCTGAGATTGATTCAGTACAGAAAGACTGCCCACCACTAGAGGATAAGTCATAGAAGAGACCCATAAGCCTACTATGCTCAAGAGAGTATAGCCTACTCACCCCCATCTACTCCTATCCATCCAACCTAAATATACTTGTTTCTTCTCTGGATCAACCCATGTGCCAGTCACAGAGGTCATAGCTGGCATCGTTCTCTTGCCTTTTTTGTTTGTAGGTCTGTTAAGGTCTTTTTCTTTGTTATAATTTCCTGAGGTGGGCGTTAGAAACTGAAATGTGCTTCTTGTAAATGACTTGTGAACATTCTTTTCTTTTTTTTTTTTTTTTTTTTTTTGGTCTTCTTCCCACCCACAAGCAAGAGTAATCCACCATGTTAGGATTTGCAGGGCTGGTAGGGTGAGAGTGCAAAAGAGAGAGCAAGCCACATGGAAATCAAGGAGGATTAATTAGAGCACAGACCTAATGAGGATCCTCACAGGAGCGGACATTATCGAAGGAGCAAATGTGTTTAGCTACCTTACAAAAGAAGAGAAGGGAGGAAGGAAAAGGGAAAAGAAAAAGAAGTGGAAGATGTAGAATGAAAAAAATAATAAGAAAAGAAGGAATAAGACCTTAATTTAGAAAAAAAGGCTTCTAAATTTCAAAGGTATTAGTTGGATGCTGGTATAAAAAGCATTTCCTGTGTGTTCACACTAAATAATAATAATAATAATAATAATAATAATAATAGTCTTGTTATTTTTAATATTATATTTAATTATTATATAAATTACTAGAGTCTGTCTAGAGTACCTGCTTACACATGTCATTTATTATTTGTGTAACTATCATTCACCAATTAGGAATGAGTGTGTGTTTTTTTGTTGGTCTGCTTTTTCTTTTTTTGATTTGTTTTTCTTCTTCTTCTCAGCTTCTCTGCCACTTTCATCTTTTTCCCATCTTTTGTTCCTAGCACTTATACAAATTCCCGCTCTTTATCCTATCAAAGCTTAGCCACCTTTGTGTTTCCATTACTGAACGGTAGATGAGTAAGCAAACACTCGCCCCCTCGTCCTGCCTGGAGAAATTAAAAAAAATAAAAATAAACGGTTAAACACATTTTGCCTGATTTTTGGCTCAATTCGCTCCTCCATTTGACGAGCTTCAAACTGAAAAACACTATTTTTTGAGAGTTGTTGTGTTATAGTTTTATTAGAGAAAGCCTACACCTACAGTCAGCTGAGAGTTTGCAGAGCATTAATGGAATTGTCTGCAGAACCTTTTTTTTTCTTTAAACTGCATTAGTAACTTGAGAGTAACACTGTGGTTGGCTTTAAGTAGAGTCCAACTCCATTTACAGAGCAATGCAAGGTTACATGTTTTTAGTTGAAGCAAGCAGAATATTACACCTCCATTGTGTATTTATTTACAGTGTAGCAGTCCCTGCTTGATGTAAATAGGAATGATTTTGTTTTAGCTCAGCTGAAAACATTGCTTTTCACTATGTGGTGCATTGAGACACAAACTAAATTGAACTAAAATCAGTAAAAGGTCCCCTAATAAAAAATGAAGCATTTGTGTTTAGAAAGCCTGCCGAGATAAATTAAGTGAAATATGTTAATTTGAAACACCCAAGTGTGCGCGAATGGATGTCAAGAAAGAGGAATCTAACGGCCACTTCCTGGTGGTTAAGCCTTGAATGAGATAATAGGCTTGCAGTAGATTCTTTATTAAATGTTAATTAACTCAGGCTTAATGTTGCGTTTTTTTTTTTTCTTTTTTTTTTTTTTAAATGAATGTTTTTGTTTAAATTATAACTAAACATGAGAGATAAGCAAAAAGGCTTGTTTGCCCGTAGCCATGTCCATTAGAGCATGCAAAAAGGAAACAGCAGACCACACTTCATGGACAACGAAACAAGTGAGATTTCATTAAAAAATTAGGAATATCTGAAAGTGCAAATATATATATATATATATATATATATATATATATATATATATATATATATATATATAGAGAGAGAGAGAGAGAGAGAGAGAGACAGAGAGAGAGAGAGAGAGAGAGAGACAGAGAGAGAGAAAGAGAGATTAGGGTAGGGTAGGATAGTTGTATTTCCTGACAACAGAGCATTTGCTATTACTATGTTATGATAGTAATGTTAACGGTTTATGTTTATGCTTTGCTGGCTCTTTGTCTCAATGTTCTTGGACTTTACTAACACCTCTTATCATGGATGCATGAAGTTTGCTCATTAACCGCTGCTGCTTCACACTGGAGCTGATTGTTAGTGCTTTGTTTCTTTTTGATAATATTCTTTTTCTCTCAAACTACACAACAATAAAATGGACATTCTTGGATTCATTCCAGCGAATCTGCATGTTGTTGGCGGTTCATGGTGATGCGCTGCTGGCTGCTTCATTGTGCGTTGTGTTGTGGCTTTTTGTGGTGTGGTGGTTCAAGCAGGCGCTGCTTGCTTGGACATTGTTTTTCCCCACTGGTACTTGTTCTGTTTGCACTGGTGGATCACTCACATGCTGATTCACACCAGTTCTATGGTTATTCTGTGTCTTTAACAGCTTTTTCAAGCACACAGTCATCATTCACACATTTGCATACACATACAAACACACTGAGAGATGTACACATACACATAAACACATTGAAAAGCAGCAGCAACAAGTAAACTCAAGTGTAAATAAATAAATGCAAATTATTTGGGGGGTGAACTACAAGTGCAATCAAAAGTAAATACTTTTCATCCACCATTGCCTACTCAGACCACAAAATAACAGCATATGCAAACGGAACAATGAATGTCACAAAGTACAAGTTCTGCTCAAATGCCGTGCCTGGATGCTCTTGGTCAGGAAATGTACTTTGTGATGGTCAGTAAAAAGGCTGTAGCAGTTTCCTGGGAGACTGTGTGCTCTTTACCACTGAGGTTCAGAAATAAACTCAGTAAGACATTTGTCCTGTAGAAAATGCCAGAGCCTTTAAGCAGCAAAAGCATTTAAAAATCTACAGAGGAAATATCTCTCTGCTTGGCGTCTGAGCCGCAGCAGCTTATAACGTTCAGAATAATCACTGTGCCAAGTCATTTTATTTGAATTATTCAGCATCCATCAGGGTTTGAATGTTATACATGTTGACACATGCTATTACTCTATTTACTTGGCAACAGTTCAAAAGTTGTCTTTCTCAGCATCCTTTGAATCCAAATGCCAAGGATGTCTCTAAAAATTAGGGCTGTCATTTCATTAAAAAATAAATTTGAAAAAATTACACAATATGCTGATTAATCACTCTAATTTATTACAACTATGATAATTAACATTAACCAAGTTTAATAAATGCAGTAAAATTATTATTAATATATATATAAATATATATATATATATATATTTTTTTTTTTTTTTTTTTTACTTGTAATTTAAATTATGCAGTGCATTGTGTTACATTTTAGGGTTAAAGTAAATGCCCGTAAACTTGTCCTAGCAGAAAATTTTCATTACCTTTTCCATTTTTTTTCCTTGGTCATTTTTTTCTTACATTGCAACCTTATACAGCCCTATTTTAACGTGTTATGCTATAACTTGTTACATTTATAATATTTCATCAACCAAATATCTGACATTAGGAAGTTCTTGTAGTAATTAGGTAGCTCAGGTAATGACAAAGTTCACACATTCCCAGAAGAGCCAGTCCTGTGACGGTCAGACAAAGCCGGATCAGACAGGCATTCTGCTAGAAACTCAGACGTTTGTCATCCAAATGTCACAAGCCTCTGCGGGGAGTTTGGATTCCCAAATCGTGTCTACGCACAGGGCCAGTCGAGGGCCTTCAAAACGCCCATCCACATCTGCTTGATTTAACAGAGAGCTGAATAGACACATACAAACACTTACTCACACTAACACAGTCCAGATGAAGGTGAGAAAAAAGAACAGTGTTCATATTTATCCATACTTAATTGATGACTATTCTCTAGTAAATCCAGATGGACAAAAGCAGAATCCAAATATTAGAGCTTAACTGTGAATCTGCAAATACAATCAACTCACTGGAGGTGTAAATAAAGAGGGGCTTCTTGAATCTTTAATCCTCTTTCTGTCTCTTTGGGTTCTAGCCTTTTGCTGCTTAGCAGCTGGCCCAGTTAGTTTAAGTATCAGATTTGCACATCATTATGTGTGACATATAATAACGCATCCGGATTAATACAATACCATGGCTGCCAGGTTAGAAATGCAATTTAAATGTAAACAATTCAAATAACAGAGTACAATAGGTCCACTTTGAAACCACCTGCAATCATTTTTACAAGGTTTGCACAGAACTCAGAACACTTATTATGCTATTAATATAAAGAGAGATTTAAGTTTATAGCTGGCTTTTTAAATTTTTAGTAGGTTATATAATGCAACAGAATTAAGCACAAACTTCTGCTATGTAACTTCACTACACTCTTGCAGATCTTACTAGAAGAAAATCGTACAAAATATTGTCCCCTCAAAGAGGCACAGACATAAATAATTTATGGACTGCAATAATCATTTTATTTATTCAGTGCTCTGTCTTTCCTTTCTTTACATCATCTTGTCTGGCCATAATATGGAAAGTCGCCTACAGCACTACATCTCAAATAGCTTTAAACTCTGCATGCAAACCCTTTATTATTTTTTATCTAGCTGTTTTTTTCCAGCCTCTCCTATTTTTTTTGTATTTCTGAAGCTCTAACGTGACCTCTCTGTCCAAAATGTACTCTCTCTCTCTCTCTCTCTCTCTCTCTCTCTCTCTCTCTCTCTCTCTCTCCCAGATGAAGTCATAATGTTGTCCCATGCGGAAGAACACACACTTACCTTTAACTTTATAAATTCATAACAGACTTTTTTGATCACAGTTAAGCGCTGAATTGACCCACAGTATTCCCAGTGAACCGCAGCTGAACTAAATGCCATAGATTGTAAAATGTCTAATTTTTATTCAGCATCTTACTGCATATTTCAAAATAATGAAGATTCCATCAATTTCATATCATTCCAAACCTGTATGTTTTTTTTTTTTTTTTTTTTTTTTTTACTAAACACAAAAGGTGACATTTTGAAGACTTTCACTTTGTAGTTCCTCACCATTTTTCTGGTCAGAGAAGGGCACTCTGCTAAAAGCTGAGCTCTGAAGAGCCGTTTAGGAATACTAACAGCTTGTATCAGTTGTTTGTGAAGACGGTCACATCAGAACCCCAGAGCCCAAACATTTATCCAGTGGATAGCCATCTCTCTCAAGTTGACAATGAAAACGCTGCTTTCAGCTTTCGTCTTATTTGAGATTCCTCACTCGGACTCTAATCTGAAACATAATCTTCAACATGCTTTCATTCTCTACCATAATGTGACTTGCCATTCCAATGATAAAGCTGACAAAGATAAAAAAATAACAAAACAAAACATTGTTTTAAATAATAACTGATGAGAAGATATGCAAAGGAGACGTGTGTACATACGTGTTTGACATAAGTCAACAACTGTAATGGTTTATAGAAGGAAATTAGAGGAGAATTATCTCATTTTCTGTACTTTTTGGCAGTAAGGGCAAAAGGTGTTTTTTTTTTTGTATAAATAAATTATATTCTTGTTTTGGCTGTTTATTTGCATATGCTGACATGTACAATAGCAAAGTATTGACAGCTTCCAAAACTTTTGAGACATATAACTTTAAGAATAGTTATCAGTAACTTTGCTCAAGAAAGACCTTTTTAAAAAGCAAATGTGTGTTTTTATTGAAATAAAGGTAATTATCATAAAAATATGCAGTATAAGTGAAACAGCATCAATGTTGCAATGTAAAATTAACTCATTCCACTTTTTTACTGATTTGTGTGTGTATGCGCTGAGAACATCTTTTTAGAAATCACACAGAACAGAATGAAACCTTATGTTAATGCTAAATTAGGTAAAAAAAAATAAATAACATATTATTATTTATTACAAATAAAATCAACCTATGAGTTCCATGAATTCAGTATTGCATGAACTTCAAACAATTTGCTGATATGTCATATATTTCTTTCCAAGGATGTTCATATTAAAAGTGATTTGCTTTTTATTTATATGCTGTCAAGACAGTTCTATTATACTATTTTAATGACATCTTTCAGCAGTACAGGTTTTCCCTTCCCTTCCCTTCCCTTCCCTTCCCTTCCCTTCCCTTCCCTTCCCTTCCCTTCTTCCTTCCCTTTCCTTCCTTCCCTTCCCTTCCCTTTCCCCTTCCCTTCCCTTTCCCTTCCCTTCCCCTTCCCTTCCCTTCCCTTCCTTCCCTTCCCTTCCCTTCCCTTCCCTTCCCTTCCCTTCCCTTCCCTTCCCTTCCCTTCCCTTCCCTTCCCTTCCCTTCCCTGGCTGAAGAACGATGTTCCTCCGGTGGTGAAGCATTTGCATCAGACTGCAGTGTTGACACTTTGACTGACAGACAGGCACTCTGTGGCTAAACAGCTGATTGAATCTTCACTTCTCAACAATGTGTACGGTTAGATCAATGACTGTTGACAGATACGTCCTGACCGAATCATTGATTTCTTCCAAAGGCCGGAGATTCATCTTGAAGTCTCTAAGATCAGTATAAATCTGTGAATCTTTCTAAAGAAGTTGCCTGGTGGTGAGGATGTAGACCGACTGAGAAAGAATCAGTGACTTGATTAGACAGACAGACAGACAGACAGACAAACAGACAGATAGATAGATAGATAGATAGATAGATAGATAGATACAGGACAACAGGCTCTCTGAGCCAACAGTCATGCACTAACACTTTGGCTTCACTCTCCCTCTGTTTTGTCTCCCATAATTCCACCTTCAGCCTCATGCAACGTTGTCCATCTGACAATTATGCAAATGGTGGGCATAAGCAGACGCAGAGAACTGAGGAATCCATAATCAGAGTGATTTTATCTGACTGTGTGCAGAAATGACCAGGCAGGTGGTAATGATGATTAAGGCTGTGCCTCACTCAGTCCGCAGAACCCGTGGTGGAACTTAATGGGGTGAAAAGCTTACTTTGGACCCGAAACAAATTATTGGCCAGGCAATCAATAGAGTTAGTGAATGAAACCTAATGGCCTCTGCCTCACTTCTTATAATAAAAGTGAAGAAATGCATCGATTTGCCCCCTCACAGGTGGTTTTTTCCTCCTCTTATTGATTTCAATTAACAGAGCGTTTACTGAAACTTGAAAGGGCAAAGCATGTTGTGTACATTCCGATATTGTGCCATTCGAGAGAGAGACTTTTAGCATAGTGGTACTACATTCTTTAGCGCAAGTTCTGCCGTCAACTTGCTGTCACACCAAGTGTGGAGAGTGCAGTTCACAAATGTGGTTATTTTATTCCTTCACTGGGGTTTTCACAGTCCAGGTTTATTGTACGCATGTATCATGTCGCTTTTCATTAAACTACTCAGCCTGAGAAGAAAGAAAAAAAAAAGAGAAAAAAAAAAAAATCAGATCTCATGTGACAACCACAGACATTTTGATGTTGACATAATCACTGCAAAATGAAGCCAAATAAACAGACAGGGTACAAAACAAGAAGCGACTGTGACTCTTTCTCAAATTCAGTCCATGATCAGAGTTCCCTGAGTGCCATACAGACGTCCACAAAAAAACAGTGATTAGTGCTACTGAGCGACACATTATGGAGTGTTTTTCTGTATTTCTATATTTCTATATGACAGCCCAAGAGAAACAGAGAGGGAAACAAATTTGTACTGGAGCCAGAGCTGTTAGCACATGCTAAATGTAATTTTCCTTATTTGCAAATGCAATGGCTCATGCAGTACTTTCAGCACACATTACTGCTTCCTCTTCCCATTGTCTTAATAATGGTTTCTGGACAATTTATGTGAGCATCCCCAGAAAATTTTGCTGCCACTATTGTACAACTCCTTTTTAAAAATTCCGCTTTTCCCGTCTGCAATATAATTTCAAGGATTTAGACAGAATGGTTTGCTTGCCAATGCTAACAGCCATAACAATAACCTCCTCCTGTGCCAGGCTCTGGGCGACCATAGATAATAGCACCCGATTTCCAAAAACAATGTCTGAGCAGACAACCTGGCATGATAGACCACAACAGCCGATAAATGGCCCAAACTCAACTGAAAACTCTTAATCGGAGAGAGGTAATTAAACTCTACAAACCACGGGGAGGAACAGCAGGAAAACAGTAAGTGCAAAATCCACTGTATCTCCTAAGACAGGAGTGGGGGTCATCCTGTTCAGGCCTTGTAGATAACATGAGCATCAAAGGCTTCCTTGCTGTGAGCTAAGAAGGACGGATGCCATCTCACTGGCCTACTAAACCACAAAAGGCTCAGAGAGAGAGACTTCACACTTTTCAAATTCAAGCAAGGTAAACCACTGCAGCACGCTTGGAAAATCAAGCATCACATATCTGCAATTAATTAGTGTACCATTACCAATAAATTAATTTTATGTGCCTATTTGACCTTTTAAATTCATTCTCTTGCTTTTTACCTGCCAATAATGCAAACAAATGTGAAGATTTTCACTCTGCACACCAGTGATCATTAACCAGACGCTGTGCAAAACACACAGAGGAAACATTGGGTTGCTTATTTAATTTGCACCTCTGACAAATGGAAAACATATCTGTCAAGCACAAGATCACACAAACACGCATTTATATTTGGTGGCCTAATTTGCACTGGGAGGCTTCCTCATTAACCAATACAGGTTGCTGTTTTAGTTGAAGTGTAAAAAAGAGGATAAGTTACTATTTTATCTCACTTTAGAGCCAAATGTGAGGACAACTAATGGATGCTAGTGCATATTTTTTTATTAACAGTAAATACATGTTGATTTAATAATGCTAATCCTTATTTCAACATATTGATTTCTTTCTCCTTAAAGGGCTGGTTCGCCCTAAAATGAAAACTGTGTCATTTAATCGCCCTCATGCTATTTACTTTGCATCATTTACTCCAAACCTGTATGACTTACTTTCTTCTGTGGAACACAAAATAAGTTCTGAAATTGTATGAAATGAATGATTAGTCACCTGTGAGTCCAAAAATAAGTGTTCATGAGTAAACGTGGCAGCTGTGTACTTCAAGCTGAGCAACTGCCACTAAAATGAAAGGGAATGCTATCAGATATTCCCCTTGAGTAAAAGTAAATACAGCAAGCTATTCTCTCCAAATTACTGCATTTACTTAAGCTAGTCTGAAATGGTCATGATTTGATTGTAGCGTAATTTGGCCTAACAATAAGATGGCTAGCAACTGTATTCTTGCTTCACCGTTTCAAGCATGGGGTGATCAGAACACAGTGTGATGCCTCCAAGGCCTGTCTGTGTGCTTGCAGTGGTGTACAAAACTGCTCTCTGCTGTGCTCTGACATTCGGAATTGTGGCTTGTCAGAAAACCACCCCCTCTTAGATCTCTACGTTAATGTTTAATATGAGGGTTACCACTGGGCCTGGATGTGTCAGGACGTGATTTAGACTTAAAGTTGTTGTTTTAACCTCCACAGCAGCCATTACTGTAGTGTGGCCTTGTGTCTGGTTAAGGAAAGCAGTTATTCACTGAGAATCCAGAGTCTGCAGAGTTCATGTGCCTGACTTGTGAATTAATCATTTGAGTCAGTAGGAGTCAAAAATTTTCAATGACTCGTTGCTCCAGTTCACAAAACCAGTCTGAAAGATTCATCAAATTGATCTGATCTAGAATTCTTTCTCTTCTTCTCCGAATTTCATTTCTGCTCTAGCATGTGTAGTAATCTATTTTATACTTGAACTTGGCATTGCAAACATTGGCATTGGAACTTATGATAAAATGCTTATTATGTGAAATTTTGATTTTGGAAAATGAGGATAAAAGTGTCTGCGTAAATGTAAGTGTAAACTCAATGATCTGGTTACAGTGGTTATTAGTAATAGGAAGATCAGATAATTTTACTTGATCTTTGAATCTCATTCAGCAAAATAAGCAAGAAGTCATTTTGTTTATTTGAGTGAAGTTGTGTTGTTTAAATTTTCAACATCCAAATTCCCCAAACAAGTTCAAATGTGTAATCTTTGATCATATTCCCAAATAGGAAATCATTATAATGAAGCCAAAGATAAATTATGGAACATAAAGGATTAGTTCAGTTCAAAGTGTTTTGTAAATTCTGTTAACAAAAATATAATGCCTAACAGTTATTATTTCACTAAAGGTGAGGATTTTTAGTGAATAATTATTTAAATTTAGGTCACTTCATTGTATGGGCTACTTTTATGATGTGACACATACTGTGTACAGTTGAAGTCAAAAGTTTACATACACCTTGCAGAATCTGCAAAATGTAAATTATTTTTCAAAAAAAAGAGGGATCATACAAAATGCATGTTATTGTTTATTTAGTACTGACCTGAATAAGATATTTCACATAAAAGATGTTTACATATAGTCCACAAGAAAAAAAAATAATAGTTGAATTTACTTTTTGAATTTGAAGATCTTAATTATTTTGTCTTCTTAATTAACATTTTTGCTGATTCTGCAAGGTGTATGTAAACGTTTGACTTCAACTGTATATCAATTTATGATTCTTTTGTATTGTTGAAGCTTAGCTATGAGCCAGTTAAATTCTGTTCTAGTTAATTTGGAGCAATTTTTTTTAGACTGGAAAAGAATCTGAAACAACACACATATAAAAAAAGTGTCTGACAGGTTTATACATGAATCACAATTGCGGAAAACAAAATATCACATAGCAGGATGTTGATTCTTATGCACAGATGGCAGAAAACAAGATTTGTAAACAGCCAGATTAAAACTTTTCAAATGACAAAAATACAGAAAGATGAATATTAAACATCTCAGTGGAGTACTAGAAAGTAAAATAAAGTAAAAATGTAATTTGTGCATCCATTAAACCAAAAGCCATTGCAATCCAGTAACAGGTAAATGCAAGTGCTAAAACTAGCTGACCTTTCGCCCCCTAGACCTTTCTTGGCCATAAGAGCTTCATCTCGGATGAAAGAACGCATCCTTGCCCTTGTAAGTGCAGCAAGCACCTTGTCTTGTTGGGCACAAATTGGGCTCTGATGCGACCTGTTTTAGGTTGTAGGTATCCTCTGCTGCCACAACCTTTTGACCTGCCCTTTCTCAGCGATTATGGCCACCGATGACTCGCGCTGAATCCAAATCAGCTCGGGCTGACAGGGTCTTCAGGGGCCCGATACAGAGTTTAAAAAACAAGAGCATCCCAGTTTATAGCATTAGTCCCTAAAAAGCAATTAGTGTGATTGATCTGGGGAGAGTGCATTTGAAGAGGAGAAGAACTGCAGACACAGTGCACCGAGAAGAGCTAATTATTTCTAAATTATGGACAGAGTCAGCATGGAGTGAATTGAATGGCACTCTTGTGGGGAAAGGGAAATTTACACCTAGGCTGACCCTGCTGTGACCCTGATATGTTTACTCTTAATGAAAAGAAGTTAGAGAGACGGACAGAGATGGGGAGAAACGTTGAGTCTGGCAGGTAATTGCTGCTGGTAATCAGGGATGCGTAAAGAAGGGAGGTGACCTTTGGCATTTCAACTGCGCCAGTCGAGTTCAACAGTCAAACACTCAGTGACCATGAAGACTGAGTCAAACTAATTATTTCAGCATGCTTGTGCTTGCAGATAAATGAACGTGCTCATTGAACAGTCGTCAATTATGAGGCTTTGGAGAGCCAGAGTTATATGAGTGTTGGGCGAAAGGCATATTCTATTAACCAGTGATACACTACATTAGAAATATAAAAGTAAAAAAGGTATTTAAATATTTACATTTTTCTTGGTAGGCGGCCTTTTTTTCTTTTTTTTTTTCAATTTGTGTTGTGCTGTTAATATACTGTATTCATCTTCAGTCATATAATGCAGGTCATGTTTTTTAAAAGCAACAAACTGTTATTTCCCAACTAAACCAAAGACCAGAGTGCTATTTTATGCAGTTACCTAATTACCTTATCAAAACATTGTATGTGTTAAATGTGATGTTTTTCAGTCTAGCTTCAGCAAGACGATGCCTGAAGGCCTAGGGAATTATGGGTAATATGCAGCGCTGAGACAATTTCATTACTGCAATTCTCTCATCCATAACAGTGGTGGAATAAATGGATCAAACAGACGAACACTGATCTTCACTGTCAACTACGGCTAGGTTGCCTTGACATATTTAATTTTACATGTTCCTGATGCATGGCTCACACTTTAAATGTTTCAGAAATCCACATGACTGGAACACTGGAACATCATGATGTTCTGAACAACTCAACCAGGAAGAAAACAAATAATTGACCAAAAACATGATTCATTAAATAAATTGTTCTCATCTTTTTATTTGTTATTCTGAAAGACATGGCTTTATGGTTATGAAACATGCATGACTGGAGATGCTTCCAAACATGTTTGTCATATTTTGACATCCTTAACACAATAATTTAACAACTGAATAGCCTAGAACATCAATCTCCAAATTGAAAAATCCAATGACAAGCATCTGACAAGAACCTTTTCTCAATGCATACAAATACAACATATACAATTATTCCTTAAAATGGATACAATCTAGTTACTTACTGAAATCAACGTCATATTCTGCCATACAACATAAGTGTCTGTGCTCGTATAGGTCACTGGGAGGTGTCTAGATGTCCCGTGGAGGAATCTTTCCCGCATCACAACCTTCCCCTCCCTTCAAGGTTTTCTCAGCTAGACGCATCAATACCGAAGCCAATGAGACATGGAGGAATGGCTGTCTGTTCGGGCAGCCACACAGCTGACTGAGATGACCATATGTCTTGTTTTAAACACTGTTCTCAGTGCCTTCTGTGTTAATCGAAGGTGGTGCCCTTCACTTCCTCTTCTGTCAACAAGCATATGTGTGTGTGTGGCCTAGTGGATAGTTACAGATAAATCAGTCTGAAACATTTACAAGTTCAGTCATTTCCGTGAGTAGCATGCTGCTTGTTACAGAAAAGCAGCAGGCACTGGTACCAGGTGTTGGTTAAGCTGCTTCTAATAAGGCTGTCAGTTAATGCATGTGACTGATTTTTTTTAATCCTGGTAATGAATTGATTCGATCTGACATCATAATGGTTTTAATTCTGCTAAATTCACACCTCTAAAACAATCAGAAAATATCAAACCAATTAGCTTTTAAATTAATTTAAAGAAAGACAGCACAAACTTAATTTCAAACTTTGCAAAATGTGTAAAAAATACACAAACTTCAATTAAGATGAAAATGTAACTGGTCTCTTTTTAGCGCACGACACAGCATGTCCATAATTAATATGATGAACAACATTTGTGGTTATAATGCTTGCTTTGAAGTTATTTTATCTAATGTAATTACAGTCACACATTTTTAATTCTGTCCAAATACATTTTAGGGTCATTTCATTCTGCTAGTATTGCCATTCATACAAATCGGAAAACTCATAATATTATTATTACACATAATATTATCTATCTATCTATCTATCTATCTATCTATCTATCTATCTATCTATCTTTTTTTAGTTGTTTTGGAGATACCGCCTCAGATATGTTTTATGCAGGCAATAGTAGTAATACATTTGTCTTATAGGCTAAATACATATATGCATACATACATACATAATGTTCAGGAAATGCACATTTACGTTATAGAAATTGACTTATTTACTTTTTTTCTCATTAAAAATCAATCAGTATACTTCAAAATGATTTTTAGTATTTTACTTCATGTTTATACAAGGTGAGTTAAGCACTCATCAATTAATGTCATGGCTTAAGAGGATGTTTTAAGAGGGCTGACTTCAGTCATTTGAAAATTCTGAGTAAATATATATTAACCTTTTCTGAATTAGTGAAAGACAGAGAACCCCCTTAATGGACTACTCCACTTTGCCTGCAATTAACTCTTACTCAAAACACAATCAAGTATTTCAGTTTTATTTTTCTTCTCTTTATCAGTAATCCCAAGACTGTCACCGTGTAGCTATGAAGAGATGAGTTAGTGCTTATCATGTTGAATATTCAGATCAATTCCCTGCACTTCCCCGGAACATTGCATTGTCAATCAAACACTGAGTGCAACCTCCACCATCATATCTCTTTATTGCCGTCCCAACAAACTGATAAACAGGAGCGCAAGGGAGTTGAGATTGGAGAGGAAGGCTGGAGAGAGAGAGAGAGAGAGCGAGAGAGAAAGAGAGATACAGGTTGGGGGTGGGGAATGTCAAAACGAGAGACAAGTTGAATTGTTAGGCTACTAGGAGATCCATGCATTTTGATTAATGTTTTACCCAGAAATAAATAAATAAACTTTGGTGAAGAGTTGGATTAGTCTAAATGTGTATGGGGAGGGATACACAAGAGAGTGGGACAAATAAACAGCGAGAGGCAGTGATCAGTCAGAGATAAAAGTCTCTCATATTCTTGTATGCGGCAGGTCACAATCTAGCCGATCACAATCTATCTACTGAACATCAGAAGAATCTGAACCACTTTATTCGCCCATGGAAGCATATGTCAGAATTTGAGCTGGTCATCAGTACAATGAAAGTGCAGATTTTAGAGGGAAAAACACTTCAAATACAAAACAAGGACAATCACAAAGCTCTATCATCAAACAGCAACAACAAATGCGTGTAAACTTGTTTGCTATAATGTCTCCTTTTTTGTAGTAAAAAAATAAAATAAAAATAAAATAAAACTGTATATATATAAGGGTTATTAAGCGACATCACTCATCATGTTTGGCTGAGAAATTACCTTCCAAAAGATAATTTTTGTTTTAGACAAGACAAGTATTAAATAGACATTACAAAAAGTAGCTTTAGAAAGAAATATTTTGATTCAACATTGCATAAATAATGTTAATAAATGGGCATTCGTGAGCAATTTATTTTGAATACTGAACTTATTTAAATTTTTAAAAATATATTTTAGCAATATGAAACAAAAAATGGTGGTGGCAAGTCAGTGAAACAATTAAAAAGTGAGTCATTCAGTCATTCATTCACAAATTCATTCAAACAGTAAATTTGTTCAAGGAAGCAAGCAAGTGCTGTCTTTATGAATGGCTGACAGAATCATTGGCTAATTCAATTTGTTTAAAAACATGGATTCATTCAGAAAACAAACACTGCTTGTGTGTTGCTCAGAAAGGCACAACTGTTCTTCAGTGGCTTTCTTTCTGAACTATTTTTGTTTGTGAAACTGAAAAAAAGACAATACTGACAATATTGTGTCACACAATGTAACACTTCTTGTTTGTTGAACAGTTGTATAAAACCAGTGTCATATAACTAATGAATGTATGACATTTTTCACATAATCTCCAGTTCATTCCTATGGGATGTTCTATAACACTTGTCTCAGTTAGCAACATTTACCAAAGGAGGCAGAGCTTATCAAATGGCCAATTAAACAAGCATTCTGTTAACTCACACCAGTGAACAAACACAAAGGGAGATGTGTATATACATATATGTGTATATACATATATATATATATATATAGTATATATATATATATATATATATATATATATATATAATATATATATATATATATATATATATATATATATATATATATATATATATTATATAGGCTTTATAAAATAAATCAATTCAGCACAACCACTAAACCACCTCGTTTTTTATACTTTTCATATCTCCACCATTCTATCAGCTGATCTCTTTGAAAAACTCACTCACATTTGATGGATTATACCTTCAGGAAATGCCATCTCTGGCCTCTACCTTCATCTTTTAATTCTCTGGTGAAATGTATGCACAGCTCCTGTGATCCCGCTCTCCAACCCTGACCTATAACAGGCAAACTCCGTCTTTATGAGAGTGATGTACAGAGAAATAATATTGGAAAGGGATCAGTATGACCCTTAATGATATTTTTCATTCTCCTGAATTACTTGTCCAAGGTAGCAGCTCTGTGTCAGGCTCTCGGGGAGTGGAGAGAAACAGGTTTTAAGCCCCCGATTTTGGATGTTGTGCTCCTGTTAATAAATAATGCAGTTGAAGACTGCATCTAAGACTGGGAGAGCTGAGAGGAGTCGTTAAAAAATGAACCACTCTCTCACTCTTTTTCTTTTTGTGCAAGAAGCATACTCTGTGTTATTTATTTATTGATTTTGAGCATTACCATGCCCTCTTATCTCTGAAGCTCAAGAGGATCACTAACAAAAGCCCGGCTTCTTACGCCCTTTATGTATACTTACACAAGGCCTATCAAACTCTCTTCCGCCCTGTTTGACATGATATCCTTAGAGATTATATGAAAAAGCGTTCTTTGTTATGCTAGTACATTTTTTTTTTCTTTATCATCATTATCTTACAAATTTGTATTTATAAAAATAAAAAAGCACCTGCATCTGTAAAGTTATACATACTTAAGTAGGTTTTATTTAATATGATTATATACTGACTACCAATTAATAATTCATTGATAGTATATCACACACAATAAATAAATAAATAAATAAATACAAACTAGTACTACTTTTATTTGTGATATGGTAAAAGGAATATTATGTTAATTTTTTATTAAATATTAAATATAGTGCTGTCAAATGATTAATCACGATTAATCTTATCCAAAATAAAAGATTTGTTTACATAATATATGTATTGTATGGTGTACATTTATTATATATATATATATATATATATATATATATATATATATATATATATATGTTATAAAACGACACACACATACCGCATATATTTTGGTATATAAAAATTTAAGCATATATTTTGTGTATATATTGTATTATATATAATTCATCATATTTTATATATATATATATATATATATATAATATTATATAATATATATATATATGATATTATATATATAAACGTAACAATTTTCTAAATATATACATGCATGAATTAATATATACATGATAAATATATGACAATACACACACATATATCATGTAAACAAAAACTTTTATTTGGATAAGAAATAATTGTTTGAAAGCACTAATTAAATTTAAGTTGTGATTGTGAGTCTAAACTGTATGATAAAAAATGACTGTGTGTCACAGTGTTGCTATTGTAACTAAAAATAAATAAATAAAACTAACAAAAAAAAAAAAATAAATTTGGTGACTGAAAAAGCTAAATAAAATAAAATAAAATAAAATAAAATAAAATAAAATAAAATAAAATAAAGATTATATGAAAAGCCTAAACGTAAATGAAAATTAGAAATGATGCCTTGGAAATTGCTGAAATAAATACGATGAAGCAGTAAAATGACTAAAACGGAACTAATAAATTTAATTTATATATTTAAAACATACACATGGCCTTATTCAAAATATTAGTACATAGTATACAGCTTCCTCTGGCTCAGTGGTAGAGCATTGCGTTAGCAGCATAAAAGGTTGTGGGTTCGATTTCTCAGGGAACACATGTTAGGTAAAAAATGTATAGCCTGAATGCACTGTAAGTCGCTTTGGATGTTGAAAAAAAAGGGTCTGCTAAATGCATAAATGTGTAAATGTAGTATATATACAAATTTAAAAAATAATGCTGGTGTGTCACAAAATAATAAGAAAGCAACTTAAAACAAAAAACAAACAGTAAAACTAGTGTAGTCTGAATTCACATGCAAATTACTCTTGTGAGTTAATTCTTTTAGCGAATCACCAGAAACACAGTTCCAAACAGTCTTTGAATTCTTTACTGATTGAATTCGCTGCACTTCAGCATGAGAGACTTCATGAGAGCATTTACATTTTCCACTGATCACATTGATATGGTAAGCCTCCATTATCCAGATCAGAAATCACTCTGGCCTACGTTCTTTCACTCTTTCTATCCATCTGTCTCATCATGTCTCCTCTCACCTCCTTTCCACACTGCCTTCTCTAACAGAGATTCTAGAGCAGAGGTCAGCATTCCTGGTCAATTTTTTTTTTTTTTTTTTTGAGAGAGAGACACTTAATGCATGTCTTTCTGCTCTAGTGGTGCTGTCATTCTCTCACTGTCAGTTTTCCGGCTGACGTGTGAATGCACTGGTCCCCTGGGGTAAATGCTGAGAGGGCTGACAGGAAGATGTTCACACACAAAGATGGCAAACACACCCAAACACAGACGCTCACTATGGGGCTTCTGTCAATAACAACTCAGGGCTCATGAAAAATGCTGTTTTTCATATCTATAATGAATAAATGTACCATTTGTTTTGTAACAAGGGGCCATTGATTTACTTTCTGATGTTAAATTTGCCAAATACTGAAAGTTATTTAATTGAATTCACTGAAGCCAAAAGAAAAATATGCAGATATTCTGCACATGTGAATCGATTGTGCTTGGATGAGTGGTTGCAGTAATTGACATGCTTCAATAATTTGTCAAATCACAGAATTAGCGTGTGCCAAATTGGATTGTGAATACATCTCTGAAGAACCCAGCCATTATCTACAGTCTTTTCAAACTTTGTCAGAGCAGTTGAGAATGAAAACTACTGTACTAGGTGATCCTTGCATTGCCTGCTGAATTGCTTCCACTGAACATTAACAGTTAATTAGCACTACTTTGAGTTCTCTTAAAAATGTACAGCAGCAAATTAAACAAAAGTTTTCAATATTAATGGCCTAAGGACTTTGAGGTGACTTTGAGACTGTACTGCATAATACAGTATTTTGTAAACATATACTACCATTCAAAAGTTTAGCATCAACAAGACTGTTTTACAGTTTTTGCAGGAAGTCTCTTATATTCATTAAGGCTGCAGGTATTTTGATCAAAGATAATATTGTGAAATATTACAATTTAAATAACTGTTTTGTATTGTAATGTTTTTTAAAATGTAATTTATTCCTGTTAACTTTCAGCAGTCATTATTTCAGTGTCACATGATCCTTCATTATGATTCAGTGCTTAAGGAATTATTATTATTTTTAATTATTATCATCAAATATCAAAAAAGAGCTGCACTGCCTAAAATAATTTTGTGGAAACCATTTTTTTTTTTTTTTTTTTAGGATTCCTCGAAAAACAAAAAGAAAATCTAAGAGATAACAGAAAGATAATTTATAAATGTTCGTACTGTCACTTTTGATCAACTTGCATCTTTTCAGAATAAAAGTATTAACAATAAAAAAATAAATTAAAAAAATCTTACTGACCCCAAATTTTTCAACGGTGGTATACCATATTTCACCCAGCTGTACATTAGCAATTGGAATGACAAGTTTCTTATTCCATTGTGGCAGATTTTCATATTTTCCCATGGAGCTCAGGAAGCACTGTAAATCCACTTTGATGAAAAGCTGTTTTTCTTGCCTCAGATTACAAGTGGAGCCCAGCCTGTCTAAATCTTATTGCTAGCACTTTACCCAGGCCTGGGGCGGCATTAAAACCTGTCTCGCACTTAAAATGGAGAGCCTCGCTCTTTATCTTGCAAAAGAAAAAAAAAAAAAAAAGCCAACTGCCACAAGGAGTGCGTTTCACAGAGAAAGAGAATTGAAACTTTTATCTTGGAAATAGGTGGGGGCCCAACAGCACATAGTATTTATCCTGACAGATCACAGGGGTGCGAGAGGCAGAAAGAAAGAGGGAAAAATAAATCTGTCCAGGGTAGAGTGGCTGAATGGGTCCCCAGAAGAGTCCTGCGCTCAGTGCTGCAGTCTTCATCAAAGGCCATCTTCAAACAGCACAGCTCAGCTGGAGCATGCCAATTTGATCACTTTAGAACATGCGGCCCACTCACCGTTCCAGTTTTGAAATGCCTTGTCAACATTGATTAGCCCACTGTGAATGTGAGATCTCTGCTCCTGCGAGAAAACACAGCTGCCTGCACCAAGAACAAATTACATTTTCTGATGTCACAAAGTGCTGGACAAGCTGTTACACCCAATGTTCTCTGCCCCTTTTCTTCGTCTTGCTCTTATTTTTCTGGTTTTCTTCCCTGATTATCAGCCACCTCTGCATCCCACAACGTTGTAGATACAGTGGCGCAAAACCTCAACCTCTAAGCCCTTGCATTTCAGCTAGTGTAAGTAGCCATGCCCAATTAATGCTGGCAGACACATAACATGTGACTGTCGGCAGACGGTGTGTGATTCCATCTGCCTGGTCCGTCTAGCCTGATCCATGCAGGGAAGGAAGAGGACCATATGGACGGTAGCCTTTCCTAGCCACGCAGCTGGAGTCGTGCAATGGCAGATCAACACCATCTCACATCTGGAAAAGGCCAGGAGCCCAATAATTATCTACTGCCATTCTGTCATGCAGACATCATGTAGGTTGAGAACAGATGATCCTGCATGTCCAACACAGAGATAATGAGAGCTCATCTTTTTTTTTTTTTAATTTACAGTGGCTCTGTGTTGAAGTTTAAAGCCACGATCTGCACAATCTGGTTTTCTCCACAGTCATATCAATCATGGGCTTATAGATTATCAGATGACATTTTATTTTGATTGTCAAATTTAGACATTCTGCTGACTAGAAGTAGCAGTGCTGATTACATACAATTTAGTTTATTTATCAGATTCCAAAAATATAGTACTTGTGATTAGATGATATTAATGGCAGAGAATTATTCATAATTTACTGATTCTCCCTAATTCTTCTTCTTTTTATTATTCTCATTTTTCTTTTTTTTTCTTCTGTCTAAAAATTCTGTGTGGCATGTCGTTTAGCACTGAACATTCACACTATAGAACGATCATGTAAATGTCACGTGAATTAAATTTCTTCTCTGAATTTTGAGGACAAAAGCACCTCCAAGTCAATTTTGACATTAACAATTATGCAATTTACTAAACTCTGTAAATGTATAACTGACAAAAATATTTAAAATCTGGAAGATTTTCTGTGTGTCATTGCTGTTTTCGTGTTTATTAATTTTTTGTTTATGTGATGTAGGGATTCCCAAACCTCTTTGACCTAAAAATTTACTTTATTTTAAAGTTAATACTTTAATAATTCAATAACACATTTGCTTGTACACACTTCTCTGATGTTGGTTAACAGTCACTTTGGCATACAGGTAAACAAATAAAATATTTTAAATGTAATAATCATAAGTAATCTAAAAGTAACCCAAAAGTAGCCTGAAAATATTACCTAATTATCAGTCTAAAAAAATATAAATAATAAAAAAAATAATAATAATCTAAATTACACAACTGACTGCAATTTTCATCATGTAATTTGAGTAGAGTGGAGTGACACACTACCATTTGTAAGTAATCTACCCAGCACTGACTACCAGTCATTATAGTATTAGTAGACTGTCTGCATTACAGACATTCTGACTATAAGTAACTTTGCAAGTACGTCAGTTTATTCTAACAGTCTAGTAAACTCTAGTGAGACTTAGTTGACATGTAGTTGCAAAGTTACTTATAGTTAATAGAATGTCTAAATTGGACTACTGAAACAAGTTTAACACAACATTATAATGGGTATGCTGTATATACACAAAGAAAATCTAGAAAAATGCTGGGTCAAGTTTGAAGTTGCTGCTGCAGTGCCGCTTTGTTCATCATATCGCACTGGAAAGAGAAAGCCAGCAAGATTTACTGTTCAATTTCAGTCATAAAACTTTCGCAGCCTGTCTTGCCTTCTACCTCACGAGAGAAACCAAAATAATACCTTTGGGGTAGAGATATCCTCACAGCCTTTGACTATAAAAAAGGGAAGGGGGTGGAAGGTTATTAGTCTTTTAACAAATGGAGAAGGGGGGTATATCTCTGGAGAATACGGAGAGAGCCACTGCTTTTTATCTCTGCACAGCTGAATTTCAATAACTCAAAGAGGATGTGGGCAGAGAAACTGTGGGCAGTTTTTCCTGTCACAAACACATAATAGAGTGGTCAGAGTGCTGTTAGCATGATGCATTCTGGGACAGTAACAACACATGCTTTGAGATTACTGAGAAATGCAGAAAAACTTTGTACAGTGTGTATATATATTGTGATTTGCAGCAGTGATTTGTCTTATCTTTTTTTATTTATTTATTTTTTCTGGTATCTATACGTGTGTCTTAATTGATTTCAGCTCAAAATAGAAATGTGAGGTAGTTGCCTTAAGTGAATGTTTAAGTGAATGTTTTGATTCATTGTGTTGTTTGTTGGGTATAAACACTGAGCCTCAGATCAAAGGGAAGGTGATGGTAAAACAAACATATTTACAACTATAAACGGCACAACTACAGAAGAAAATACAAGTGGAAAGCTGTTTTCTAAAGTTTAAAAGAAGATCATTACTTTGAATACACTGCATTCTACAAATATGTTTTCTTCATACCCTCTCATTCACAGAATAGAGTGAAAAATTGCTGTCCGTGGTCCTGAAATAATCTCCCAACTGCTGTCCATGGTGCTTAAATAGCCAAATAGCTCATGGTTTCATTTCCTCACTGCTGTATTATGTGACATAATGCACTTTGGACAATGTTATGTCAGGGTAGGGTGTCAGCTACTTCTACCTGTTTCTAAAATATATGGTATGTAGGTACATTACCTCTTAATTAACACTGGGAAAAAAAGGCTCATGTGTCCCTTGCTGCTTTTCCAAGGCTTTAGTGGTGTGATGCAAGCAGGCATGCACACAGAATCATACACACACAAAACACACAGCTCCATTATCCAACCCAAACTCCTCAGAGGCCATCCCTGCTTCCTCAAACACGCATAGCAGAAAGCACTGCAGGTAATGCGCACTCTAATTGTGTGAAGTGAAAAGGCTCAAAATGCATTGGCAGAGTGAGGGACAACCTGAGAGGGAGTTTAATAGGTGCCAGAGTGCTGATAGACAGCGAAAGAGAGAGAGATTGAAGAGAAAAGAATGCAGTGCAGAGAGAAAGCTAGCTAGACAGCTAGATAAATTAAATTACTGAAAGAGTAATTCCTACAATACCATGCATTCCGATGCCCCCTATACCAGGGGCTGCCCAATCTCGGTCCTGGAGGGCCGCTGTCCTGCAGAGTTTAGCTCCAACCACAATTAGACAGACGCTGAACCAGCTAATCAAGCTCTTATTAGGCATACTAAAATTTCTTTCTTTCTTTTAAATAAAATTATATTTTTGCTAAGAGCAAAGGAATATTAAATGTGACCACAAGTGAAAGCAGTAAATACTTACACTACTTTGGTTTGTGTGGATGTTGACACTTTGTTGTGTCTGTTAAGCGCTTACTGTACTTTCGAAAATTTACTTCCTTACGGAGTGAAATGACCCACAAAAGATTATTTACATTATTTACTTGTAATTCTGAATCTCCTCATTGAAAATGCTAACGCTCATATTTCCACACAGTTAAATTACTTAAATTACAAGGTTAAATGTAAAGGAAATAAAAGTGTTGGTCTTAATATAGATGATCTCAAGATAGGCTATAGAACATGCACTTTATACCGAGATGACCAGATGTCAGTGTATTAGCCCAAACGTACATAAACACATGCGTGCTGATTTGTAATGTGGATTCAAGTTTTCCACTCCACCTACTACCAAATTTCAAAAACATTTTCATTATGCTTCCAAACATTCACTCAAAAGCAATGAAAAAGACTGTCACAGGAGGAAAACCCCCTTAAGTGTGATTGAAATCATCCAGAAACCACCTGCATGAATTCCTCATGCACTTCACTGTATTGAGTCTCCAACCCCTCCAGTCAAGTGTGCCGAAATCATGATCGGGACACATTTCAAGTTCACAGAGACCGCTGAGGCTTGCCCAGGGAGGTAACATGTTTACACGTATCTGTGCATCTAGCTGATTATTTCCAGAACAGCGTCAGAAGACTGTCCCCCACCATCACAGTCGCCTGCTCCCAAAAAACAAAAGTCATTCAAGTGAGGGCATCTCGTCATCTTGTAGCTACAGGCAGGACATAATCCTTATCTTCAGTGTCACTGCTCAAACAGTTTCTGAATATCGGTTGGTTCAGTCTGGTTTTCTACTAGAAACTGGAGAAACAAAGTGATTTCTTCTGTGATCTTCTCCCGTCTATCTGTGTGTGTGTGTGTGTGTGTGTGTGTGTGTGTGTATTATGTATGTATGTATGTATGTATGTATGGTATGTATAATATATATTATATAATATATATATATATTATAATATATATATATATATAATATATATAATCTATTATATATATACTTCTGTCTATATCATTGATGTTAGTGTGACATTAGAATTAGTGGTGATCTCTGTGACCTAAAATTTAGATGCCAACATACAAACATATGAGATGCATATGAAACATATGAACATATAAAATCAAAACAAATACAAAACAAAACATAAAATATGCATGTTTTTGTTTGGTGCAAAGCAAAACAAAACAAAGAAAGCAAAGCAAAGCAAAGCAAAACAAAACAGAACAAAAAGCAAAGTAAAGCAAATCAAAACAGAAACATGAAGAAAAAAAACAAAAAAACAAAAAGAAAACAAACCTAAAATATGGATCATCAAGCAAAAGCATTTGAGAACCACTGCTATAGTATACTATATGTATTATCTACCTCTCTATATTTACAACTGGTGTAACATAAGATTAGCCATTGTAAGCTTAAACTTAACTTTCCCTTCTCACTAAGCTAAATGTGTTATGAAGCTTCTACTGATGGTGTCATGCTTTGTTAAAGGTTATGCTCTATCATAACATAAGACAGCCCACCACAGACTTGGGCTTCTAACATGCTTGATAACATAAAGTGCAAGACAAAATGAGATCATTTATTTTATTTGATCAATGCAGACACAACTGTAGTGTATTTTTTTTTTTTTGCTAGCAATAGAAATGGCTGTCCAAACTGTATGTTGCAAGTTAGTCGATATCCTGGGTGAATACAATTGATATAGCAATGATACAAGCGTTAGCACAATGGCAAGAGACTTTTCTCAAACCACAACACCTGAAGCATCACTGTTCAATGTGGGAAAGAATGGAAACACATTGTTTATGTCTAGCAATGACAATCTTGCCATAGTGCTGATGTGCACTTAGAGCACATAAAGTGGGGGAAAAACTGACTGTATATGAGGACAAGGACGACTAAACAAAAACGACAGTTCCTGCCTGTCTAAACAAAGTTTTAGTGCTTAACTCTCAAATTGCATTTGATAAATGAGGACTCCACACACTGACAGACATCACTTCACAAAGCAACTTAAAAAAGGGGTTCCATGTTTTTTGGCACTGGACGGCTTTTTTTGATAAGATAAAAATAACATTTGGCAGTACAGATGGCTTTGCTGGGGAGAGTTTCCAGCAGATTTGTTTGAAAAGACATCATCATCATCTATGTATACATTGCGTTAAAGCATGAAGTAACACTGACAAACAAACTTAATTCTCTGTTAACGCCAAGTGTGTTTGCAATATGGATGAGTTAGAACTATAAAAAGACGCAAACTTTGGCTCACAGTAGTACAAAAACAGGAATTAAATTGTACACAGTATCCAGTTTTCACACAGTGGCGGCTTATGAGTGTCTGCAGAATAAATGCTATATATTTAATGTGCTCTGCCTGTAGAAATATGGTAATCATATACAGGGTGAAAAAAATGTGGAACAAACATCAAACAGAACATTAACCCTTCTTCTGCTTTCATTTCCCCATAATTGTATAGCATTTGCTAACCTTTACTTTGTCATTCTATAACATCTAAAAGTAACAATTAAATATTCAATAAATAAATAAAAATGGATATATGAATGACAAACATTGTACTTTTTTCATTTTTTAAGATTAAACACATATAGCCTTGCACCAAACTGTTAAGGCAGTACACTTTTATACTATAATCAAGGCCACATACCGAGCTTTTAAGGACAATAGAAGCCCATATTACTTCAAAAACAGTATTTTACTTAATATTTATAGTTACAGATAATATCTCTAAACATACTATATACTACACATTTGCAACACCATTACAACCATTAAGTTGGTAAAACACTGTCCTTTTATGAGAGCCGTCAACGTATCCTTGGACAATGCCCGGCATTTTCTCACCATGAAAAAACGGCATGAGATTGAGTAGACAGACGTAGAATGAAATAAACTATAAATAAGTGGCAGGACCTTTTGTCGAATCTCTCCAAAAAGACACATTATCTCTCTGGGTTTGTGTGGATCTGTTTGAAAAGCTAAGAGGCTTTCCTCCACGCTCTCCCACCCTGTCAGCACAAAGGAAAGATGCTCGAGTACGGAGGAGAATTAATAACACAAGCAAAAACGCCACCAACCCCGGCGATAATGGCCATGGTTTTCAGCTCTCTATGAATTTCACTGTGACATGCCACACGGAGCCTAGAACAATAAACGTGCATCTGATCACATACCACCTAACTGATAGAGCCCTGATCTGTCGATCAGGAATTTAAGATGGCAAACTTAGACAAGCATTGTGGGTTAACAGTAAAAGACTGAGGGGCCAGCACTTTTGCTATGGCAGCAGTGACAGTAGGGCTCACAGATTTTTCTTTATTACATAAAATAGTATGACACTTTTTTCTTGTAAATACCATGTATTACTTTGGTTTTTCCTTTTGTGAAATGGATACTGGTACAAGGAGCGAAAAATAAAACCCTAATTTGATTATTTTTGGGAGGGCTGAATTTGCATTTTTTTGTTGAATTTTACCTGATTAGTGTCCCTCATTGTAAGAGGGTTCTTCTATTATCTCAGCATGAATTCCCGTATGATCAGTGATGAAATTTAAATAATAACAGTCAATTTGAGAATTGTTCAAACCAGCATATGGTGGAATTAAGAAGCTTTTAACACCAAACACAGTAAACACTTGAGCCTGTTAGATAATTGGTCTGCGTTCCCTTGGTTATTTTTTTATAGGGGGATAAGAGAGAAACTACATTCTTGTTTAACCACAGAATACCTAATTTCCAGCTACAGATGAATAACATTTTTTTTAATAGAGCACCCTCGACCCAAAATACAGGTGCTGCCCACTGACATGTAAATTCCGTTTTGTAAGGCAAAGGTTTTCTGAATCAATTTTTTTATAACAACTACCATATAAAATGAAGCAGCAGATCACTCCAAAACCTTATTTTAAATCTGCTCTCCCATAAGCAAATGCTTGCAATACTAAGAACAAACCATGAGTGACATGCCATTTCAGCTCTTAAATACACATTGATCCTTCGCCTTTTGGTACTTTTAGACCTATTTAGAATCAGAACAAACATTTAGGTTTTCCTGTTTTCTCTGACATGTACTATTTAGTGCGTTAGTTTGTAGTAAGCATAATATTCCAAATGGATGTCAGTTTAGTTTGAGGTTCACCAGCAATTAGTTCAAAAAAAGCATGTTTGATGGACTTGATTCAAGAACATGATGTTTTTGTACCATTTTTGAAAGCGACCACAAATAAATGATGACGCTGGAGACTCTCTCTATTGAAGGCTCTGCCGGACAACAAATCTGCCGCTAGATTTGGGGGGTAACAATACGAATCAAACAAACATGATTAACAAGGTCCTTATATGTGTCACAGTGAGTAGTGCATTTAGCTGCTATTGTTGTAAAAGGCAGACTCTCTCTATAAGCTTCTTTTGCTCACAATAAAGCAGCTGGGATGCAAGTCCATATGTGTCACAGTGAGTTATTTACGCGCTTTGCTTCCTAACACACACACACACACCCACACATACACCACTAACACACACACACACACACACACACACACACACACACACACACACACACACACACACACCAACATATATATATATATATATATACATATACATATACATATATTTCACAGAATTATATAACTTGTACGTGATTATTAAATATGTAAACATAAATCGATATATATGTTTATTTAATATGTGATTATTTAATATTTAAATATAAATCAACATGCATGATTAGAATGTGTGTGTGTGTGTGTGTGTGTAATATCTTTATAATTATTTAAATTACATCATCTATACTAAAAATACTTATATGTAGTACTAAATATATCAAAAATGTATGGTTCCACTTATTTTGATGCAGCCCTTTAACACATTCTGTTTGACTGTAAGTAACGTTACACCCAACATACATAACTTAAACTCTCATTAGAGTGTTAGTCAAGTATTAGTAGACTGCTAGGGTTAGGGTTTAGATTAAGTTGACATGTACTTTTTGCAAAGTTGCTAATAGTCAGTAGAATGGCTGTTGGGAGACCAACACAATAAAGAGTTAGCAGATATTAAGCTCTAATGGAGATTTGTTTTGACATGTAAGGTGCAATGCCACTTATTGTCCAACAGAATGTTTAAAAAAGACAATCAAAATGAAGTGTTACCAGAATATATATAGTAGCTGAAATCCCAGCATCCTCTCTGACAGAGCGACTGGAGTGTGTTTTCCTCTATTTTTTTCCTTACCTCTACCGATGCCCAATAACTTGGATTAGTCTTCAGGGTTGACTTTCTCCAATGTCTATCAGCCATCAGCTTCAGGTTTTTCCTATCAATCGTACATAGCCCGCATGTCAGAACATGATGTAATTGACATGCTCCGTGAAGCCAAACACAGCTCAGGTGGCAGGCAGGAGATGTTTCTTGTGAGGGTGGGGCATGGAAATATTAAGTGTCAGTATGAAATGATAACATAGATTATGTGGATAAATATTCGCGTCCGTCGGAATGTATTACAGCAAACTTGTGCGTTCTTGTAGCGTGGTACTCATTTTATGACCCCTTGTGTTGGCGAACATCGAGATAGCCCAAGGCCGATGATAACAGAGAATGTGATTTTGGAGTTGCCCTGTGCAATGTGGCTTTTGCTCTATTGGCGCTTAAATACATCACCTTTGGCCCAGTGGCATAATTCATCTTCATTTTCGTGACCTAAATTAAAGGAGCAAGATGTCGGAGGTGGGATGAGAAATTCATTTTGTTGATTTGCTACAGTTTTGAGCAAACAGTCTGTCTGCATTTTTCATCTGATCTCGTTTATTGAAGTCTAAATTATGATGTGTCCGGTGCACAAAAGGTGTGTATGTTTGTTTCATGAAGAAAGTCAGCAGTCGGCGTGTCTTTTTCCTCAACCCCCACCCCCTCCCAGAAAGACAACTGTCACAGCACAACAACACACTGTTTTAAAGCATTGACAATCCGGCAAAAAAGAATGGTTGCAGAATTTCTTACTCTGTCATGAAGTCCAATATAGTTTGAGGTCTTGAGCTAACACAGGGAATACAAGGACATATTCTAAACAGACCTACACGCTCTTTTTTCAGCTGTACTAATTAGACTTCTATAACACAGCAGAAAGCACGTCATCAGATTCTGCCATATAAATAGTTTTGGCATTGCTGCACTGCAACGAACATACACGAACGATATTATATAACCACACTGTCCTCACCCTGGTTTAGAATGGTCGAGACGACTTGGGAGAACCTATCTCTTCAGATCGCTTTTGCAAGAACATTTGTAAAATCATTTGTTTAGCTTCTAAATAGATTGAGTCTAAGAGAGAGGAGGAGAGACGAATAAGCACATGAGAATTGCATAAGGACGCTCTGAAGTCAAATTTTCCCGATGATTCACGATAAAATCTACAAAACAGTTGTTATCAATTGGAAATATAACGATTGTAATGTGTTAAAGCATACCATGAATGGAGCCAGATCACTGAAATGTGAGAGTTAGTACAATTTAATTTAGAAGAACACGACACAAGTCTGCTACTGGCCAAATAGTGGCTCACTTATAATCATACCAAGAATGAGCATTTAAGAAAATCGGGCAGACTGATCAGCTAAAAGAAAAACAAGCAGGCAAATACTGACCACGGTGACGAATACACTTACTTTCCATCTACAGTGCCATCCATAAGTATTGTGAACGACAGTAAGACGAACAATGTTTCGTGTGTTGGTGTGGAGTCAAGATCTGTCAATATCCGATTAAAAGATTGAATATGAGACAAAAAACTACAGAATGTCACATTTTTATTATTGGGTGAATTCAAACACAAAGATGTTTTACCAGCTAAGAAAATCATTTAAAAAAGGGGGCACTTTTTTTTTAAAGTTTCATCTCCCTATGTGAGCATAAGTATTGGAACAGTTGCCTCACAGGTCAGCAGGTCAGCAAGTGTTCAGCTGTGTCCTGTTGCATTAATTCTTCAGATATTAAAAGCAGGGAACGTGTCTTATCAGTTATATCCATTACTTCTGCATAAGTCTTGCATTTGATGATGACACACACAAACCAGGATGAAGATGAGGAAGCTGGCTCTGAAAGAAAAGCATAAAATTTGGATCCTAAAAGAAAAAAGGAAGTCAATTAGAACTATAGGAAAAACAAATGGCATGGAGAAATCAAGAGTTTGGAAACTACCGGCGACATCAGCAACCAACGACGACCTGATCGGCTGAGAAAAACAACAGTAGTTGATGACAGATAAATCACAAAAGCTGTGAAAATGAACCCTTAAATACATGTCTGTAAAATCACCAACAACCTCCAGAAAGCTGGGGTGATGCTCTGTTAGTCTACAGTCTGCAGGAGAATTTGACACAGAATTACAGAAGCTACACAGCAAGATGCAAACCTCTGATCAGCACCAAAAATAGAAAGGCAAGATTCTTCACAAATGTGAGCCAGTAGAGTTTTGGAAATTAGTTGATGGACCGATGAGACAAAGATTAACCTTTATCTAAGTGATTGGAAAGCAAAAGTGTGGAGAAAAAAGGGAACTGCAAATGATCCTAAGCATACAACATCATCTGTAAAGCTTAGTGGAGGTGGTGTCATGGCATGGGCATGCATGGCTGTCTCTAGAACAGGACCTCTTAATAATGATGACTTAATGTATGATGGCAGTAGCAGAATGAATTTGGAAGGGGTACAAAACAATCTTGGCTACCAATATTCAAGAAAATGCCACCAAACTCATTAGAAAGCACTTCATATTGGATCAGGACAATGACCCAAAACACCCTGCCAGTTCAGTCAAGGGCTTTATCAGGGCAAGGAAATGTAAAGTCTTAGATTGCTCAAATCAATCTCCAGATTTAAATCTGACTGAACATTAATTTCACCAGCTGAAGAGGAGACTAAAGACAGAAACTCCTCAAAACAAGCAACAGTTGGAATTGGCTGCATTAAGGCTGGGGAATCGCGTGCATGCAGGGATCTGCAACTAAATATTAGCATTAAATATTTTACATCTGCCTTAAATTCAACTGTTCCAATACTTATGCTCACATCAAATAGTGGGATGAACTCTAAAAGTGCTGTCCTTTTTATTTGGTAAAACATGGATGTGTTGAAAGACCTAATAATAAAATGTGACATTCTGAAGTTTGTCGCTTATTCATCTTTTAATCATATTTGCAAATGTCTTGACTCCACAGCAGAGAAAGCTATTTTGTTTTTACTGTTCCGATACTTATGGAGGGGGCACTGTATATATATATAATATTTATCATATAAAATATTAATAAATACTATAAAATTATATAAATAATGCAAAAATATCTCTGCTGCCCATTTTAAATGTGTATATCTGCTAAAAGGGATTTTTTTGTAAATAAACTAAAAGCTAAAATATTTACATTTTAATTTCATGGGGCTGTCATTCAAACTTTGGTGTTTGGTATAATCTTTTTTTTTCACTCACCCCTTCACAAGCTCAATCACGATAAAGTCACTGCCGTCTCCAGAGTTAAACAGCATCAGACCATCAGGGCTGGTGGTCTTGAACTGGAAGAAGAGGTGCATGGAGGCGTAAGCCTGCAGGGTGGACAGTGCCACATAGCTGGCTCGATTCCGGAAGCTGACGGGATCTGCCACGATGCGGCGCATGCCAAAGCGGGCATTGAGCTCGCAGTAGGAGATGTCACCATTCTTGCACTGGTCTAGGTACGGCATGCCGTTGAAAGAGAGGCCCTGCAGGTGGCCGATGAAGTTGGAAGGCATGACTGAGATAAAGCGCCGCTCGGTCATGATGCCCGTCTCTATGTGGTGGAACTCCAGCTGCGTGTGTGCTCCGCTCATCTGGCCTGTGGCGGAACCAAACACGCTTGATTAGTCAGGTCTGGGAGCTGATGATATGAGGGAATGGCGTGCTGCCTGAGCCCATCCCAAGGCAAGTACAGCTTTTGATGTTCAATTCAGAGTTGGATGTGTGGTAACGCTGAACTTGCAATGTGCAAGATGAATCTAAACCTGAAAAACTGTACTATATATAACCTTTCAGTTGTCACCACAACAATAAATGAATAACACTCTGCCATAACTAGACATGATGTGACAAGTTTTAAGAGTCAAGCAAGTCTGTATTCACTGAACATGAAAATCCATATGGTAACTCTCTGTGAAAATTGTAATAAAATTTGCTATTCACTGAAAATTCTAAAAAAAAATATATAGAAATAGCGATTTCTAAGTAAATTATTCTTCTAAGTCAAATTTGTTAGTGGACTGGATGATTCATTTCAAAAACGCAGTCTTGATTCAAAAATCAATTTTAGACCAATTAGATTTCATTGTTTCACAGTGGTATTTGTTTCCCTGCAATTAACAAAATGTCAACTAAATATCTGAAATGCCTCTTCTAATTTGGTCACTTTAATGGATAGCACCTGATTAGGATACAGTGTGTTTACATGAACTTTACATGTTTAATTAACCCCGCGTTATCACTGCTCTAAACACCACTTTTTAACTATTTCAAGTGTGAAAAGCCCTTATGTGTAGTGCCTATCAAAGTTTGGGGTGGGTACATTTTTTGTTTATAAAAGAAGTCTCTTAGCTCATCATTTATTTATAGATTTATTTGATCAAAATACAGTAAAACGGTAATATTGAGAATATTATTACAAATTTTAAATGTGATTTATTGCTGCCATGGCAAAGCTTTCAGCAGCCATTACTCCAGTCTTCAGTGTCACATGATCCTTCAGAAATAATTCTAATATGCTAATTAATTTGATGCATAAGAATCATTTCTTATTATTATCAATGTCTTTGATGAACTGAAAAGTTAAAAACAGATTTTATTATAGATGTTTTTTTTTTTGGTAGTGTATATGTATTTTGTGTGACTTTTAATCATTTTAATGTACCGTTGTTGATTGTTTTTTTTCATGTCTTTCAAAAAAATCTTTTTTTCAGGATTCTTTGATGAATAAAAAGTTTAGAAGAACAGCTTTTGTTTGAAATATGAATCTTTTGTAACATTAAACATGTCTCTACTCTCACTATTGATTAATGCATGAAGAAAAGTATTAATTTTCTTCAAAAACAATCTTACTTTTTTCAAGATTCTTTGATGAACAAAGTTCAAAAGAAAAGTTTTTATTTGAAAATATACATTTTTGGTATCATTAGAAGTGTCTTTACTGTCACTACTGATTAATCATTAAGTGCTTATTTAAAAAAATAAATCTTGCTGACCCCAAACTTTGAGTATACTTGACATACAGACTGTATCGCCTATGCAAAATCACACTGAAGCTTGATTATAACTGTAACAACTGTCCATGTGTCCATATACAGTACATATACAGTGCGTGTGAGGTCTTCCTCTCACCCTCCACGGTCACATTGTCAACTGAGAGCTGCAGGCTCTTCCCACGGCGCACCACCTTCACAGAGTGCCACTCATTGTCATTCAGCTTCTGCCCTGCGAACAGAGTCTCCGGTCCTTTACCTGCAGAAAGAGAGGACCAAAGTCACACACCGCTGCAAGCTTCCTCTCTTATCAATACAGCACAGTCTACCTCAGGCCTGCTGCTCTCACCTCACACACACACACATACAAATACAGAACTGACAGGACATATCTACAAACTCAAACATTTCCAGAGAGAGCGCACAGACGCATACCGACACTCATGAGCATACCTACACATTCAAACATGCTCATTTACATTTCACAGAACCAGGCACCCACACAAAAAATACATACCGACACGCTCCTTAAGGAGAATCGTGACACATACATATGCTGTTCTGCTAACTCTTTCTGTGAGCCTCTATAGGGTAAATATATGTATTCTTTAAAACATATGGACCAGTATTGACATTCTACCCTCTGAAAAATGTTTTTGTACATATACTAACAGTTTTATCATCATCCTCAAGATCCCATTTATGCTGAAATGGTTCTTTGTGTTAGAATTTAGGGTTCTTTATTCCTGTCTTTTTGTTTTTCAAATCTGAAACTGTCAAATGATTTTCACAGACCCCCAACAGATAAATGATTTCAGTCTAAATTTGAACTATGTATCTGGTAACTGTTTCCTACCAATAATGTCTTTTCCTCTTTTTAGTTTTTAACAGAACAGGTAAGTGTGACCAACTTGGTTTTTGATTTTTTTAGTTTTTAACAGAACAGGTAAGTGTGACCAACTTGGTTGAGAACAGTTTTCTTATTAAATATTTTAAGGAGGTAACGGTGTTTTAAGAGTTACAGTATATGTACTGTGTAATTTGCATAAAGAGTTGTTGATGAAAATAGTAGTTTAAACGAGTATCCGCAATTCGGTGGTCAGTGTTGTCTAGTATCATGGGCTTTACTGATTTATTCATGCATCCTTGTAGAATAAGCTAGCAAAAAATATTCTTAGTAGGAAAAAAATTTTTTTATTTTCCCTGTCCAACTGACCCATCGGTAAGCCCCTCCCCTCGAATGCAGATGAGCCATAATGGCAGTCGAGTACCAGGTGCAAAGGAGTGGAAATCGGGCCTATTTAGTGTTTCCGGCGCCACAGAGGAACATTGGGAATGATTCCAAAGCTCGCATCGTTTTATGGGTTATCCTTCAAAAATGGAAAAAACGATGATGACATGGGTACTGTGTTGAACTGAATCCACTTCATGTAACACTAAAGGGATCAAGAAAAACACACGACTTGTTACAACATTGTCATTTTAACTTTACTGGGTTGAAGTTCCAAAGATTGTGTGTAAAGCTTGGTGCAGCTTGCTTCATTCATATATATGAAGATGTGAAACGTTCTCTCCGGTTAATGAAAAAAGTTATCATGATGTTAAAATTGGACTCAATACAACGAAAAACATGGACATGCCATCTTACAGCCATAACACATCCAAACTTGCAGTCCCAAGGTAAATCCTAACTTTAAGATTAAAGAAAAAAAAAAGGGAAATAGCTTACTGTGGAATCAAACTAGTTAAAATCTTAAATAGAGTCATGAAAAGCATTGTTTTATATGTTGTTTATTTTTTTCCGTTGCATATTTGTTCTTTGTGTAAAATGTGTTCTGTGTCCAATAATGATCGGAAACTGACCAAATAGTACTCACTCGGCACACGTATTGCTAGTGGTCTAGCCGTCGCGGCCGGGAATGATTTTCTGTTCTGAGAGTCGTACTGTGATTATATCATTGGTAGGAGATACATCTTTATGTGAAGAAATGCATACACAAGTAGGTCAGAAACAATCGTTGCCATGTGCCCTTCTACAGAGAAAAAAAACAAAAATAGAACTGACAGGAAAAAAAAAGACTTTTTTAAAATCACATAGTTCATACATGTCACAGCAAATCTGCCAGCTGCATAACATTATGGAGGGCATGGTATCTTAAGTATTTGTGTACAATGGCCACTGTTATAAGGTCTCAGAACTCTATTATTGGATAAGACTGGCTAGGTGATTTTACAGTCAGACACCATCACAACCCACACATTAAAAACAGATCTGCGCAAAATAGTATCTCCACACTGCTTCTTATTGCCCTAAGCTTTTAGTAGCATTATCAACATTGCTATATCAGGTACAAATTCTTTCATACCAAAGCAGCAATATTATCACTAACTGAAAATCCCCCTCGCTCTATTAACGGTAAACACATTTTTTAGTCATCTGACAGTATAAGCGCTGTCGGTAAAGAAAAATTTAACAAAAATGGGAGCACCTATTCTCACTCTAATAAAAAGACATGCATTGATAATGTCTGAGCTGCTCTAAATAGATGGAAGTGATGTCCCTTGTATCCCTACGCCATCCATTTGTCATTCGGCAAGATCTATTTATTGACACTGCGAGAACGAGGTGATTTTAACTTGTGTGCGATCCTTTTGGGTGAAGACCTGAGAGCTGGCCAGTGTAATGACTGCAATATAAGACAGATGAGTTTTATTCGGAACATAGGAAATTAGGTGAGTAGCCTCCTCATGTTTGTTTAAAGGTAGAGTGGCAAGAAAGTTGAAAGGACAGCGCGAGGAGTGTGAAACAGACAAGTACTGCATTGGGGCGTGATGTGACACTATAGCGTTGAGACACGAATTTGCCTCCAATACGTTTCCTTCACACCAAACAAAACTCTACTGCATGCAATACATATATGAAAACCGCTGTGGCAACTGATAAAAGAACTTACACTTTTTATAAAGAGTGTTTAAGCATAATTGACCTACTTTTTGCAGCGGTTTAACATCGATCTGACACCAGTAAGGAGACTGGCAATAAATATCTTGATAAATGGAGTCATTTCATTCAGTTATTTCAGAGGAAACTTTTCAAAAAGCACTGCTTCATCCACTGACTTTCACAAGACATCATTTATTAAAATGGTTGAGTCATTGAATCAGTCCCTGAACGCAATCCGGGATCCAAACTCACGGATTCACTTCATCTGCGGTTTCTTTTCTGAAGATCTACAATTGTGTATTTTAAATACAAGTTATTTAATATTTACTTTATATTTTATCCCTTTACATGATAACATAAAATATACAACATTTGTCTTGTTTAATTACTATAACATTTATCTATATCTGGTGAATTATTATTATTATTATTATTATTATTATTATTATTATTATTATTATTATTATTATTATTATTATAGTTTTATATTACCACTCTCTACTAAATAGATAAACAAGGTAGTAATTCTATGACCCTGCATTACTGGTACCCCTAAGGTGAAAATTTTGGTATTGGGCAGCCCTAAATTAGCCTAATGAACTGTTACGGTGCTTGCATGTGCATTTTAGCCTTTCTGTTTTCAGTTAACAGGAGTGAAAATTTGTCCATTATGTAACAGCATTAGTCTGCCATGCCCTCCTCTCGTTTCCACAACCTGTACAGAGTTGCAAGTCATAATGGCTTCATTCCATCAGTCTGATTTTTTCTCGTTCCAGCCTCCTCCATCTGTCCTTTCCCATGTCCATTTTCCAGGAAGTTATTTTTTTATGTCTTATTTTTATACAAGTATTCATCCCTATACTATGTTCTGCTAGGTATGTTTGCAATTGTGCACATAGGGTGATGCCTTAAAAACCAGGCTTTTTTTCAAAAAGCTATTAAATGAACTAGGGATTTTCTCCCAGTGTGCTTGAAAGCCCATAGATTGCGAGAAGTTTCAACGTATATGTGCTTTGCTGACTCTGAACTGTCCATCTCTTGACCCTCTACGGGAAAATACACTAGTAGCCTAAACCAAAATTGACTTGACTGAACTGAACTCTTACGCTGGCTCTTCAATTTACACTCTCTCAGCAACACCTGTATATAGCTAAGAATTACTTTTATATATATTCAGCCTTTTAAATATTTACAAAAAATGTACTTGTTTCAAATAAATGCAGTTCTCTGAACTTTCTATTTATCAAAAACAAAACAAAACAAAAATAAATAATAATAATAAAGCATAAGAATTTCCACAAAATATTAATATAAAATATTAAGTCAAATGTTTTCTGTGCACCAAATTAGAATATTATAATTATTTCTAAAGGATCATGTGATATAGAAGTTCAGCTTTATCATCACAGGAATAAATGACATTTTAAAATACATTTAAAAAGCAAAACTTTCTATTGGTTTATTTATTTATTTCTTGTGTGTGTGTCAAAATAAAGTAGGTTATGTCTGTGTGTATATGTAATTTGGAAATTTACCAAACTATTAAAGCTTACCAACGCCTAGAGGAAACTTGAAGCCTAGGAATTTGCCTCTTATTGCCAGAGATAGTCCATGTTTCACAGTCTCCCTCTGAAGCCAGACTTCACGTCTCCAAAAACAGAATTATGTATCCACCGGGTCCAACAAATAAACCTGATGTCGTCTGTTTGGCTTTTGTCACCCCTGCTCACATACCTTTCGTTGCTTAATCAGAAAAAGTCAATACTTCTATCAAGGCTTTGCCTGAGGAAATATGAGTGGGGAACAACAGTGGTGGAGCTCCTGCATGCTCCTCCACCGCCATTCTCAGGAGCATCTAAAGCAGGATATGATTTATGAGTACTTTATTCTCCTAAAAGTCCCGTACGCTGTCTTGAAAGCCTCAGATCAGCGCTCATAGAGCAGAACGCGCACTGAGGGTGCGTGAAGCAACAGTAAGTAAAACACAAGGCCACAACGAGGACGACAGCCTAGCATTAGCATTAAGGATCTACCAGCCACCATCAATCAGTTCTGGAGACGCAAATCAGGATGCAAATTTCCAGTTAAAACCTCAGGAGCCCAGTCGACATCAAAAGCAGCACTCAAATGGCACTATCGCATGCCAGACTGCTGATGAAGATAACGGGTAACTGAACGTTCATTGGCTTATAGGCTGGAAAAACAACAGGAGCCATCAACTAGGCATTAATACCGATCCAACTTCTGCTTGCATTCTTTTCCCAACTGTGTTTCACTGAGCACATGAACCTGCTGTGGTTTCAAATACAGAACACTGCTAGCCAAATAGGAGCTCTGGCGGAACAACATTTTAATACATCACACGTCATCTCCAGTGACATTTGTGCAAGTCTCAGACGTGATGTAGATTACTGTAACCGTTTTCACAGTTAAAAGACTCTTTATAAGTGCTATAATGGGAGTAGTACGGTTGTTTACAGGACGCACTTTAGCACTCTGGAAACGATTCTCAAAATCAGCAAATGCATCCACAAAAGCTAACAGTTGAAATAGAAAAAGGTTTTCTTGTCTACTGAGACCCCCCCAAAAAACAGCAAATTTAAATACACAGTGGTGAAAGCACTAAAACAGTTATTATAGTTTGCAAAAAACCTGCATCTAATTCAGTTCTCAACATTTTCTAAGGCTTCTGAAACATAGGAGTATTAAGAGTCAAATAATTAATTGCAATTCCATTTTGTGATCCTGACCATAGCTCTCTCTCCTCGTCATCCGCTCTCTCTCTATCTCTCTCTCTCTCTCTCGCTCTCTCTCTATATTATATATATATATAATATAGTCCAAACAAAGTAGTATGAGAAAGAAAAAAGGATTTTATTAATAATCAACATAAGAACACCTCTTAGTGACCCCTTATTTTATACAGCTATTTAAATGTACCTTCCAGTCATCTTGCAGCCCTCTTAGATGTTTTCTGAGGTCCCCTTGTTGATTTGCATAATTCTTTTTTCGATGACTCAGGTGCTAAAGTAACCAGCGTGAGCAAATAAACAATGCTATCAGTGGAACGTTATTCGTTCTCGGTGAATTCCCTCCTCAGTGTTTGCTGGAATAATTTCAGAATAAACCCTTAAACCAGAGGCCTCAATTTACATGGTGAGAGGGGAACTGAGGGGAAAACTTTAGATTGAGTTTGTCTGCTAGTTCCTAATAAACCATCTTGTGTGCTTCAGTAAACAGTGTCATATTTTCCCCGCGGATGTGAGCTGACACATATTAGCTCATGTGAAATACAGGCCACTGATGCAAATCACCACAGACTTTCCCACCACTTAAAAATACCTAATCTACTTTTTGCTTATACCCCCTCCATGGAATATTTCAGATACCTGTTTTCACATTCAATTTGAAAGTGGTAGTGCGCATTCATTGAAACTGCATAGAAAAAGAAAGACCAGCACTTTATTCACAGAGAAAGTCTTATGGGTTTGGAACAAGATGAGGTGCAAGATTAGGCTGATTACATAAGATACGTTAACACATTTGGAAAGTTGCTAATCAGCTAAACAGAGAACCTGAAACCTTGTAGAGAGTTTGTGTCTTTGTTTCATGAAAAAAGCCTGATGATTTAACTGTAACAAAAGAAGGACTAAGTAGCTCTGGTGGATTCAGTGATGTTCCATAATTCATACTAGCAAACATCATTAGTAATTTATGGTGAGGCAATGTTGTGGATATAGCTGTTAGCAAAAAGAATGCGGCAAACTCATCAGTCATGGGGTTTGCACATATTTCACAGTTTGGCAGGGGAAAAGCAACATAATTGAATACTTTTAAACCTATGAATGTCTTAACTGACAAGAAAGTATTTGTAAAGATACTTTTTACTAAAGATTTACTAAAAATGTCTAGCAATCAAAACCTTTTATTTGAAAACATAGCATCAAGCTAACAGATTAATTAATTTTGTGTGTGTATGTGTGTGGTGTGTGCAAACTAGAGTGTTAATTACATAAATCATAGCACTCTAATGTGTTACCGTCTGCTTAAGAGTGCTGTTATTAAAAAGCACACTCCATTTCAGAGTAACAGAATGTCATTCAAATCAATCTTCAAATCAGTTCTGTGTCAGCATCAGAGTCACTGAGTGCTACGGTTTAAGTGTCAAACATCTAATTTAATGTGATATTATAAAGTGATTCAAAACCTGCGTTACAACCCATTCGGCTATCCTCTCGAGAGGAGGAAAAGAAAAAACGTGATCACTGCCAGAAAAATAATAACGCTGATAATAATAGCATTGACGCAATTAAAGTGGGTATGATTGAGGCGGGTTGAGGGAGGAGACTGCAATTCAGACGGGATTCATCCGCTTTTCACTTTACATGCTAATGCAGCAAGCACTAGACCGGCAACGGAAACCATTTGTACTTTTTTGCAATTAAAATGATTCGCCCAATTCTCTTTCAATCCTGCCTGGTATTTTATTTTCTTCTCTCTCTCCTCTCTGGCAGTGGTTGAGAGTCTGAGGTGGCACTCAAAGAGAGAGAAATCTCCCGACAAATGAACAGAAACATTGTCATCAAGTAAAAAAGAGAACAGAAAAATTAATGTATGCCAAATGCTTTCATCCAAGTCCAATCAGCACTTTTCTAAAACAGAAGTTTGGAAAGGTACATGGCAGTTTGCTTTGTAGAATAAAGCAGAGTGATTCTAAATTAAGTACATCCTCACTTATGAAGGAATATGACAACATAAAACCAATGCATAATTCTCTTCATCTAGCTATGTCTTTCTTACTTTATATTCTCTTCAAACGCTGTCTTTCCCAGTGGAGTGAAATATGTGAGTGCTGAACTGTGGAAGCAAATTTCAGATCTTCAGATCATACCCTTTTATCACAAGTATAACACATCACCTCGCAATGCAATCCACATCAGCGAGAATTCACCACATGTTTAAATACAGTGTTAATTGACTATTAGCAATCCAAACTCCAAATGAAACAAAGTTGAAATTTAATGAAATATTACCAGACATTACCAGAAAGTCCAGAAGTTAAATATATACATTTAGGTTATATATATATATAGATCAAAACACAGTAAAATCAGTAATGCGTTCTTGCTGAATTAAACTATTAATTTATTTGAAAAAAAAAAAAAAAAAAAAAAAAGTAAACCCAGGTTAATATATATATATATATATATATATATTATATGTACACATATATATATGTGTGTTGTGTGTGTGTGTGTGTGTGTGTGTGTGTATATATATATATAGAGAGTGTGTGTATATATATATGTATGTTAGTGTAGTGATTAAAGTGGGAAGTGAAAATCATTGTCGCTTCATTTCACTCACATACTCTGCATTCGGAACTGCTGTCTAACTAAAGCTTGACAGGCAAGATTTTAATGGTATACTGTCACTGGTAAGTGCTAATAAGAAAATATGACTGTGTTCTATTAATTCTCTGTTGCACTCTGGATGTTTGCCGGATCACCGCTGAGCTTAGTCATTGAGATCATTTTTGTGATGACCGAAGTGTCACTAATGATCTGCAAACATGCAAACAGTAGATGATGAAAAATACAGGGGACACTCTTGTCATAACACACAGTTCAAGCTTCAGTGTGTAATGGACGTAAATAAAGGACAATGCACACTTAATAAGTGAAACTAAAAAGTAAACAGCATAGCATTTTTCCCAAGACCTTGAAAAACCACTACAGCTGGTTTCAGACTCACAATCTCTGACCATAAAAAAGTATGCGGAAAGAGATTAATATGCTAATAGTTTACGCAAATGAGTCTTTGAAACACTTGTGTGTTCCACAATAATGTCTCTAAAATTTAGATTAACATATTACCTAAACATATCAATCACATTTTAATACATTATAACAAAGACAACCTCAGGGATCCTGTACTTTGCCAATACATTTCTATTATTTGTCCAATACATTTTTATTCATGTGTGAAGACAAGATTATTTAATGGAGATCACAGTTATAAAAAGTAATTTCTAGGTGATTTATAGCTTTAGAAGTGGGTTTTGAATTTGGTATGGCTATGATATTCCAAAACTTATATTATTATTCCAAACCACAAAATTATGTTTTGAAATTCTCTGGTATTTCCAGGTTTTTCTAGAACTGTGAGATCTCTGGAACCTGGCATGTTACTTCTAAAATAAAGTTTAAGCATAGTAAGCTGGTTTTCTAGTATTAGGCATTTTAAACTGGTCTAGCTGGTCTCCTTGTTTTATACCCCAAACCCCTCTAAAATCAGTAAATCAGACCAGCCTGATAAGACCGGGAGACCAGAAAACCATTTTAGACTGTTATAAGCCATTTGTTTAGCATTGTGATCTACACAATCTACACAGAACCAACTAGAGTCAACCCAACTATTCAATCAGCACCAGACTAATAATTACAAATAAGTATTTGTAAGGGCAATAGATTAGCCACTAAACAATGAATAAAAAGTCCATTGCAAACACTCATTAAAGCCAGTATTTTCGCTGATGATTCGCCTGTGTAGCACGATAAGAATTTCATTTCTGCGCTTCCGAAGGACCAACATGCCGTCATGTGTGTCTGCGAGTGCAGTCGTCACAGACATAATCTGTCAAGCAGAGGACGAAGCTGTGTCTCGATATGGCATCACAAGATATGGGGTTTTAAACAGGCAATAAATCACTGCAACAGCAACAAAACACAAAAAACAAACTCATGAATCTTCCTGAAGACCCTGTGCTGATCTTTTTCAAGCACAGACACAACATGTTAGCATATCACTAGTTCATATTTATACACAGCCAGCATATATGTGATATGCATTCCTCTGCCGTGCTGCGAGTATCCAGAGATCTGAAACTATTTCATCCACAAGCCTATTTCCTCATTTTTCTTTTGTCATATAATATGTGTTTGATTTTGTCAAGCTAATGATTAATTTATCTAGCTAAGAATATCCAATCCAATGTCTTTGCTCGTGTTTGTGGGAGTTTGATGAGGCATTTTTACCGGATAAGCAATAATGAATTATTAAAGAAGCTGAGGCCTTTTTTTCTGTGGAGGAAGTGGAGCCAGAAAGGAAGCTTATGGGCTGTTTCCTGGAATGAAATGCACCCACAGCAACCAGACAATCTGCCTGCATAAGCACATTAATGTACAGTCACTGTCAACACCATTGGATTTTGCACTGCTTTTGTTTTTTGATTTGTGCAATAAAATCGACTTTCCTAACAGACACACACAAATGCATATACCCTTCCACGTTCCGTGAACATTAAGTGCTTTTACTGTAGTCTCAGATAGCTCATCTGGAGAAATTATAGCTTCAAGTTTCACATTTTCTGTTCATCACCTTTTTTTTTTTTTTTTTTTTGCATGGTTTCAGTTACTTTGGTTAACTGTTTCTGCTCCCGCACTTCAGTTTGTCCTCTGGAAACCACAGGCCGAAATGCGATACATGGAAATTACGTTAGTGTTAACACAGTGTGTTGAGAGCAATGATTCTCTCTATTCAGTGTGACAGGTACACATTTACAGTTTTTCCTCAGACGATTTTGCACATTTCTCCAATTCAAGGTCAGCTAAATTCTCCAATCTAAGATTCTTTCATAGCAGTTAAAGCAACACCTCAGCCGAAAATGAAAATTCTTGAAAATGAACGACAATTCTTTCATCATTTACTCACCTGTATGATGTTCTTTCTTTTCTTCTGCGACAGATGATATTTGGAGAGATTTTTTTTTTTTTTTTAGCCCATGTGTAATCAAAAAATCAGTGGGGTCCAAAACAACTAAAGAAATGCAGAACAGAAGGCACATGGACATTTCAAAGGTCAAATACGCTACCATTCAAAAGTTTGGGGTCAGGAAGATTTTTTTACTGTATTTATTTATTTGAAAGCAGCAAATCAGCATATTAGAATGATTTCTGAAGGGATCATGTTGTGACACTGATGTTACTTTTGTAGTGTTGGATTTGAGTATTTTACATTTTGAAATATATTCAAGGTCAAGGTCAAGGTCAAGTTTATATATATATAGCACCTTAAAAGCAACGAGTGCTGACCAAGGTGCTGCTCAGCCAAAACATCAGAAGATCAACTAACAAAAGTATTAAGACAGTATAAAATTCGAAATCCTTAAATAATACGTAATGCAAAACATTACCAAAAAAAAAAAAAAAAAAACAGAACAGAAATAAAACTAAAAAAGTATTTTAAAGTTAAGCAAAAGAGTGGGTGAGAGAGAGAGAAAAAAAGTTGTTTTAAGAGATGATTTAAAAGAAGTTAACGTTGGGGACCAAAAACTGAAAAAGCTCTAAAACAGAAATTAGCTATTTTAATTTGAAATAATATTTCACAATGCTCTGGTTTTTAGTGTATTTTTAATAAAAATGCAGCTATGGTGAGAATAAGAGAAACCCCCAAAATGTCATCACATTTACATCTGCAGTGTTAGTATGACTCACAGAACAGAAAGTGGAATTACCCACAAAAGTTCACTCAACTGTCATAACTTGCCATGTATAAAATGTGAGAAAACTTAGAGCAAAGAAATAATGAGGACCCGGAGAAAGAGTGAGGAGAAAAAGAAGAGGTGTAGGACTGAGAAGAGTGGAGTGGGTAGGGTTAGAGAGAGAGAACGAAGATGAAGAAGGAATAAAAAGGAGTAGGGAAGGGTGGAGGAGGTGAAAATAGATGATAGGAGAGCGAAACAGAGGATGTAAGAAGAGGAGGAGAAGGCATTTAAAGAGTTGATGAAAGAGCAAGAGGAGATGTAGATGTGAGAAGAAACGAGCTGTAGCAAGAACAGAAGAGCCGGGATGAGAGGCACTCTAACTGACTATGTAATGAGTTATGGTTTCTAAATGAGAGCGGCTAAACATGGTCAAACAAGGATCCAGCATCACCATATGTGCTGTCATGGAGCTGTACAATAGCAAGACTAATTTCTTTTACAGTCCTCATCCTATTCCACAGGAAGCAAAGGGTTTCTTGTGGGTTTAGGGACAATGTCCAATTTCACCCATGCAGTCGTGGTGCGTGAGTGGTTTAGTATAATCACTTTCCACCACACTCTCCATTTCTGAATCCATTTCTTCTCCACTTGGAGATGGAAAGTGTTCGAACCGATGCCTTTATGACAAAGTAACCTACTCCAAACAATCGAAGAGGCTCTCAGAGATATAAAGGCATGTGTGTGCAAAATCAATAAAGAATATGATTGTTTTAAATAATCCAATCAAGTCGAGGATTGCCCAAACTCGAGCTGAAGCTATAACAGTAAATGAAAACTGGTAAACGGAAGTGCTTTGCTAGCAGGGTAAATAATTCATTAAAATGCATTTTAGATCTGATTAATTATATACACTATATATTAAATTAATCAGATACTGTACATACACAATACAAACAAAGGTTATGTTCACTATACACAGTTTTCACACTGGTTTTGTTACATGTTGGTACCTCTTGAAAATGGTATTTAAAAAAAAAAAAAAAAAAAAATAAGAAAAAAAAAGGCAGATTTAAAATATTTGGTTTTATATTCAGTCCAATTGTATATAAAATATGAACAAATTTACTAAGATATTTTGTTTAATTTTGCTCTTCTTGTCAACTATAATAACTAAAATTAAATGCCATTTTATTTTAACTAAAACTGTGTGTGTGTGTGTGTGTGTGTGTGTGTGTGTGTGTATATATATAATGTGTGTGTGTGTGTGTGTGTGTGTGTGTGTGTGTGTGTTTTGTTTTGTTTTGTTAAAAATAAACAAAATAGATCATGCAAATAATTTTGGACACCACTGATTTTTCTGAAATATGTAAAATCAGTTGAGAAAACCTGTATTGGTAATCACAACATGGCACAATCTCATGATGACACATGCTCATTTACTCTGGGCCCATTCTGTTTCAAAGGATAAGATATTTGCGTGCTAATTCTTTGAGAAATTAGGAATGAAGCATAGCCTGATAGTCTTGGCTCTTAGTTATAGGTTAATCTGTTCTACCCAGAGGCATTCACGTTTCAGGATTACACATTCCCAGACCCAATCCAGGCAGAGGAAGACAGGCAACATGAATGCCAATCACGTCCGCGAAAATGGAAAGATGTGATTCGCCTCACAACGAGGATCTGCATGAAATGCAGGAAGCTGTAAAAGGGGTGCTGATAAGACACAGGTGAGCTGATAAGCCATTGGCTCTCTCTCCTCGCGCCGCCTTTTCTCCTTCCCATCATCCTTATTTTCCGATCTTCATCAACGTCAAAAGGGCCAATTGGAAATCACCGGAGCCATAAGGCGCTCAACCCGAGGCGCTACTGTGACTCATACCTACATTTCTGCATTATACAAAAAACATTATCGCCTGTCCCATAGGGAAAATAACAGCGTTTTTGGTTAGGCACCTGCAATCATCGCATGCTACAATGACACACTCCTGGCCCCGTTATCATGTTTGGACTTGTTCTAGTCAGTGACCCAAAAATAAACAGAGCATATGCAACAAAATGGAAGTGATGATATATACATGTGTGCACTTAGGCCTTCCTGTGTACCCTTATAGGGGTTCCTGAATTAAACATGAGCTTGAGCCCCAGTGTTGCAATGCAGAGGCTGTACAGCTGCTTACCTGCTGTTCCTCATAAGCTTGCGCACACCACTCCATGTGTAAATTCATGCTCCTCTGATTCTGCAACGTACCACTGCAATTCTGGCCAGATAAAAGCCACTTCCTCTGCAGGGACATGATGGGGTCTAATGAAGCTTTCTGAAGGACTGGGGGAAAAGTGCAGCAACCTTTCTGCAAGGTTCAAGCCACTATCATGATTACCACTACTAGTGATTACAGCGTAAGCGCTTCAATATGACGACATGCCATTTTATAAACTTCCTTTCAAAGGGATAGTTCACCCAAAAATCTCAGTGTCATTCCAAATTACTATGCGTTTCTTTCTTATGTGGAACATTATGATATGTTGAAATAATAATGGCTATAGTTAATGAGGAAATGAGGAAATTCTGTCTAAATATAAAGAATATTAATGTTGAAAGTCAAAACTACAACTAAAACAAAAACTGCATAGAAAAACATCTAAGAAATTGCATGGCTCTTCACAGTGGAACTATATGTGTTTGTCTAAAACTGAAATGCCCTAAAAGATTGATTAGCATTACTGTTCATATCACAATATTGGGGTTCAACATTGACTTTCATTATATTGACAAAAACACATTTTTCTAATGATTTTTTGTTCCACAGGAGAAAGTATTCATTAAATGAGACTTACTGCAATGCTATATCAATGTTTTAAGGTTCTTGTCAGGTTGTTGTTAATGATGAGTTTGTTGGAAAGATTAAAAAGGTTGAAATGGATTATGTTCTTGTGGTCAAGTAGTCAAATCGTAAATGTTGTGATTTTGTGGTTTTTTGCAGTGGATTTTTGTTCATTGTTATTGGCAAATCTCTTGCATTTACAAAAACTTTAATTATTTACTGGTGCTAATTGAAGAGGGCACGTTGGCTCTAGTTGGGTTATGTAGATTTTACTGAAAAACTCAAAGTAAGTATATAAAATGGAAAACGTACTTCCTTCAACAACCAAATTTAAATGGTTGGAGCGTTTATGTAGATGCTGATTAATCTCTAGTAACACTGCAATGATTTTTTGTTCCCCCAAGAAAGTAGTCATTAAATGAGACTTACTGCAAAGCTATTCAGAGACTAAACCAGAATTCTTGCAAGGAGTTTGGGAAAAATAAAAAAAGATAAAAAAAGATGAAAGCTTATGCTCAGTTAGACAAATCCTCACAGCAATAAATTTAATGGAGGTTTGCCCCGATTTTTATCATTGTATTGGCAAATACTCTTGCATTTACCAAAAACTTTGAATTATTTTACCTGGTGCTCTAGTTGAAGAGTCAAGTTTGGCTCTAAGTTGGTTTATGTCAGATTTTCTATAAACCCAAAGTAGAGTATCTAAAAATGCTAACAGCTTCCTGTCAAAAAACAAATTTAATGGGGACGTTTATGTAAGGATGATTAATCCTCTAAGTACACTAAGAGCAGAGATGTATAATTAAATGATTCCCCAACAGAAACCAGACAACTCAGGACAAAGTATCAGAGACTAGTGATTTGAATTCGACCAATAATCTTGCCAAAAACTTTTTGCTTGAAGTCCCATAATTTTTGCCCCCCTAGTAATTGGTACCAGCCCAGCGTCAAGAACAAACTCTCTGTCAGTGGCACACATAGGCTCCTTTAAAGAGATATTTCATCCCAAAATGAATTTTTTTTTACCTTTCAAAATATCTGCTTTTGAGTTTTGGAGAGTAAACAAAGTCCTACAGGTTGGGAACGCCATGAGGGTCCAAAAATGATCACATAATTTTCATGTTTGGGTGAACTATCTCTTTAATGTATCCATCATGCAAAACAAATGAATAACCAACATATTTTGATCCTTTGAAGATGTTTCAAGGATGTTTTGAGTCTAGATTCTTGTAAATACATCAAACAAAATACAAGTTTGTTCATCTGTTCCAAGCCAGCAAGCTTTCCCTAGTTTCTTGAAATGGTTGTGCTTCACCTTCTTATTTATAATCAATGTTTATTCATTCGCAGTCAAAGGTCTATTTCAATTACTGCTTGCTTGAGCATTCCCATGAATCATATGGGTGCAGCTTATGAAATAATTATGTGGCTGAGTCAGTTAGAAAGAAAAGATTCGCAACAGACTCATTTCAAAGCATACCGGCTCCCCAGAAACGTGTCTCAGCTGCAGTCTAACACACCTGGTTGGATCTTTTGAATTATCCAGAGACCTCTTGTGAGCTGAATCAGAGGTCTTTGTGTAAGGGCAGGACAAAACATACTAATTCAATTTCTCCCCACAGGGAGGACAAGCCACCCTTGCACTATTCCTCTTCCCTGAGTGAGACAACTGAACATTAAAAAAATAAAGAAGAAGAACATTTGAGAAGAACACTTGGGTTTGTCTTATTTCCTCAAGAAAACATAGAGAACATATTATCAGGTTTCCATTATAAGAATGGAAAGAGAAAGAAGGATGATAAATGTTGGGAAGACGAAGCAAAGAGAAGGTTCAAGCTTTCAGGTTATCAGAACAAAAACTGCTTGGGTTGTGGACTTTTGGTCAAGCAATATTTTAGTGCTGAGCTTGCTCATTTTATTGTGATTCAATGCTCATCAGTGGTTGCTCATTTATGAAGAGCTCAGTTGAAGTTTCACAGAAATAGCATGGGGGTAATAGCGAACACATTTCCCTAATCTACTTTTCCTTAGAGGGAAAAAGCATCTAATTTTTAAAAATATTTTCTTTCACACCTTTTCCACAGTTGTGGCTTATCTCCCTTCTGCAGTATTTGCCTTTTTTGTTCTCCCAATGTCATGCTACAATTCTTCCACAATCCCCCCTCTGTTCTCTAACAACAAATGGCCGCTCGCCTCTTTTTGTCTTAGCGACAGCAAAACTGTCTGTTTCTTATTGAAGCTCTCAGCCTCTTCCCCAATCCATTGTCTCCAGTTTCCCATTGTCCGTTGGCCGTTTGCTGCCTGTTATTTATGGTTCTGGAGAACTGCAGGGGCAGAACCCAGTAACCCGTTGCTAAAAACACATGGGCCGTTCCTGCCACTCTTGCCAAGAAAACATTATGTTTTAAACTTACTGTCAGCAATTGCACCCCTACAGCCCCATGCATACAGTACATATGTTAAGGCAGGGTTTGTCTACAGGAAAGCTCCACAATTAATACTTGCTAAGTGCTAAATTTGGTAGCGGGAAATAAATTAAATGAAATTATGCACCACAATCTGGTGACTTGATTAGGAAATTATTAGGAATGTTAATTTAAATCAACAGTATTTGTGGCATAATGTTGATCACTCAAACAATTATTACAGTGCGGCGCTTACTGTGGAAGGGAATTAGGTCAGACTGTAAACTTTAAAATACTCAAAGTATAGCCAAAAGACACAAACAAAATTCAACAAAATGCATACATTCAAAATGGATTTTATATCTAATTGTAATGCATAAATATTTAATAGATACATTAAAACATTGTATTATATATGCATTAACAATAAAAAATAAGGGATGATGGGAATTTGATTTAACACGTGTAGCATCTATAGGGAGAGCACAAGTGTACTTGTTACAGTGCTTTAGTGCAGTTTGATTGTTATTCTGGATCTACCTTAGTGATTAAATAACCATTTAGGAATTAAGTTAAAAGATTAGCCTCTACTAAAGGGTTCTGGTTCTCATTATTTTCAAATTCCCCTAACAATTCCAACACGAATCAAGAACACTAGGTTGCTAGACCAGCCAGAGTGTCTCACATTTGCTGCTACTGTAAGGCAAGCTATACTGGTATTGTTCAGGCTGCTTATATGACGACTTTGCACTTTCGGATCATCATAAACCAGAACGAAGAAAAAGCCGATTTGGAGTCCAGACAGTTGAATACAGACAACCGTTAAACTGTCACTCTTTTAGTATGTAACCCGCACATATACCGCAGTATAGCCGAAGAGAGCTGATGTTAGAGTTTACCATTGCCAGCTGCTGTCTATTGATTCCCTCCAGGTGTAGAATGACTAGGCCATGAAAGTGAAGAGTACTCTGCTACCTCTCCAGCCTCTCAAGGTCAGGGGCCTGAAGAGGACACCACAGCCCTATGAAAGAATATCTCAGCTATTCTCTTCTGCTATCCCTTCCACAGGGACCTCTAGCTCAAAATATTTAACAAAGAGAGAGCAGTATGGCTTGTTAATATGAGTTTCTATAAAAACATATGAAAAGAGAGATAAGGAAAGAGAGAGAGAGGAGATAAGACTATAGAATAGATTTTATACATATAAAGGATATAGTTTGGCCTAATTGAACTACTTTGGTCACCAAAATTTAGGTTTACAGTCTTTCTCAAAATTTTAAGACTTTGTTTTTGCTTTTGCTAACAATACCACTGTGTGATAGCGATTGCAAAACATTACAGACATACTGTACAAGTATACTATTATAAAGAAGAAATGAAGATTTCTTGAAATTGCTATTTGTTGGTCTATATGCCACATATTGCAACTTCAAAATGAACACAAACATGCATATATATCAAACCTTTCATTTCTGTCTGCATGGAGAATTATCTTCACATCACACAATATGTTTCAGAGTGAACAGACAGTGTGAATGTTGAATCCACACTTGGCACACATATAGTACAGTCCCAAGACAAAACAGCAGAGAACAGAATGACATTGCCTCTTTTCCTTTTTTTTTTTAAAAGAAGCCACTGTAGATCAGCTCACATTAGGCTAAACTCTCTGTCCAGCCTCTCTCAAATGTAGACCACGATTCATAACACTGCCAGTTAGTGTTCTCACCTCTTATTATGTCATCTCCTCTGTCTTTCTTCAACTCTTTCATTGCCTTATTCTTTGGCTCCCTCCCTCTCTTCTTCCGACATCTCATATCTCTTCCTTCATCTTTCTACCTCCTCCACTCACCTCTTCACCTCTCCATCTATCCACACCACCTCTTCTCAGTCCTACACCTCAACAAAGTCATGAACATTGTATGAATTATGGCATTTTCAGCACTGTGTGTATTACTACCCAATGTCAATTCGATCTCTATGCATTTACATTTAACATTTATTAATTTAGCAGATAGCAGTTTTTCAGACCATATAATATTATTGTACACTTACCTTTCATGTTTATTAACACACTAAAGTACTAAAAAAGTGCCATTTGTAGTAACTGTGTGTGTTTGTGTCCACTTTGTACTTTTATACCTGATTATAAATTTAAACCTACAGTATAATACATTAGTTTTGCATGGGTTTTGAAGCATAAACTTTGAGCGATCAAGCTACTTGCATTATATGGACTCACAGTGATGGATTATTTTTTAAGCAAAAATTGGTTTTAACAGCTTTGTTGGTGGTTTTTTATTTATTTATTTATTTTTGCACACAGTATATCCAGTGTGATTTTTCCCTGACTAGAATACATATTACCAGATGGGATATAAAGAAAACCAGTATTAGCTATCTGCCTGGGCTGCCAACATTGGCTCCCTCCTGCATTTATGGGAACTGTTGGCGATTTTCCTTTATAAGATCTGAAGGTGTTGATTTGTTGGTTGGCTAGGGCATTACCAACCACATTCTTATTGGTTCTTTGTGTTTATGTTATTCTCTCTCAGCCCCTCATTGCATTTCCTCTCGGAGAGGACTGGGAGTGTCTGTGAGTCAGCTTTAGGATGCATTACCCCTGCAAATCTGGTGATGTGTTCGGTTTTTTGTCTTGTTTTTTTTCCATCTCCTTACATTGTCCTGAGAGAGATTAGCTAGGCATAACTGGTGATATAAATAAACCCTCCATCCTGAGAAACTAAAGAGGCCAAGCAGGAGGAGCTGCGAACAATTCGGAAACCTCAGGGCAGTTTAATATTCATTCCGGGAGGGGATGAGAGGATGGAGGAATGGATGGTCTCTCTCTAATCTATAATAAGGGCTCTGTAGGGCTCCACCTGCCAAAAATGAGGCATCAAATGATCACTCATTCTCAATGACCCATTAGGGTGACTCTTGTGTTACAGCCCGCAATCCTACACAAAGCCCCTTATTGAGCTGCTGCCCTGATTTCTAGCTAATTGGATCGCGGCTGTTGTTCCTCCTCGCTGCTTTGGAGTAGGTGGTTTATAAGATTGAGCACATTCTCTATTCTTCCTTTTACAAGGTTGATGTATTTGCACCCACTCTCAGACCCAGGATCTGTCACTAACTTTGATAAAATTGGGCTGGAGATTGTCTAATTAGGTATCATTGTAAACTCGTAACTGGGCCATTTTGTATCCATGTTTATTTATTTGTCCAAAAAAAAAACTTCATGCAAAAATGCAATGCAATTGAACAAAAGCATGCTTGGCATAACTAAAGGCATTAAATTAAAAAAAATATATATAATAACAAAATGAATAATTAAATAAATTAGGAAACACATTCACTATTACCTCAATAAACTCTTCTTTCACTGCTTATTAATAGTAAGTAAGGTAGTTGCTGTAATAATTATGTTTAGGTATTGGGATTAAGGGATCTAAAAGTATGGTCATGCAGAATAAGGCATTAATATTTGCCCTTTTTAAGCACTAATAAACAGTCGGTATGGTAGTAATGTTCATGCTAACAAGCAACTAGTTTATTATGAATTTCATAATTTATTACTGTGTTTCATAATGTGACCAGTTACCAAATTTGTTACTTGAAATAAAATATACGTTTTCTGAAGAAAAAATAAAATCAGCTACATTTCTCATTTTAATTTAGTTTAACTTAATATACTAAAATATCTAAAACTGATTAATAAATGCTATACAGACATATGCTATACAAAAGATACTAAAACTTTCGAATTAGAATGTAAAGGAAATATAAAAATAAAAACTGATTCAAAAATGTTAATAAAGCTATAATAGTAGCTCACTGATACTAAAATAACACTGGCATAGCTCTGGCATCATCATCTAAAAAAAAAAAAAGAATGATATATATATATATTATTTATTTATTTATTTAAGGTATTTTATCAAAAATACTTAGCTGCTTATTTCTATGTTATAAAACGTTTGCTGACAAAATTAGAGACATGGTTCAACCAACTAACACTTAAACACAATCATAAACGCATAAAGGCGGCATTAAACTTCATATTTTTGGGGCCCAGGTGATGTTGCCAGCCACAGGAACCAAAATGTCCCTGTAGTCTCTGTAATGCAATTTCTGGCTCTTGGGGCTCTGAGAAACTGCAGCAGTGTTCAGAGCACATATGCCAGTGACGCTCTACATGCCACAGCACAAAGGCAGTATTGAGGAGACCTTTGTCGGCATGAAACCTCAGGGACGCACATCTGATGTGGTACAACACAAAAGATGTCCTTGTCGGAGATCACCAGGGAAACTGCCAGCCCGAGAGATGGGAGCGCTGTGCAGGGCGGCAAATAACCTCTAAATTGGGTGTTTAAAAGGGGGACCGGTCCCCATATGCACATGCGCCATATGTCATTGGGCTCATGAATACAGCATTAAGACAAGGTATGATGAATTACTGTCATTGGAGGATTGTAGGGTGAATCATAAACCTTTCAATGGGCATGTGACATGACACTGAGATTAGATATCCAAGGCAGTGAGGGGGTAATCTTGCACGAGCGATTGCATTATTTGAGCGGCTGAGTGAAACTAATCAGGTTTGAGGGCTCCACTCATCTCCAAGCTAGACACTCATTAGAAAGGCCATGTACCGCTGCCGAGACATACACTTACTGAAAACGGCATCATCGAAAGCGCTGTTCCTTGCCTTTTGCCAGTTGGACCATGCTGGTGATTTTTAATAACATTTCCGGAAGCACTCATGCCAAGATCTCTGAGCTGAGTCATTGAATCATCAAAAATGTGCATCTATAAGGTTAAAAACACAAAACACACACACACACACACACACACACACACACACACACACACACACACACACACACACACACTTATTCTTAATTAGGCCTTTACAGGACTCCTAAAAACGAAATTCCCTGTCTTCTTCAGCTTGCTCTGTACATTTCTAACCAGGTGTGGTTGGACAGCCATATGGTGAGTTTTTTTTTTTTTTTTTTTTTTTCTGGCGTTGTAAAGTCATTTTCACTGAAAGCATGTGTGTAAATTTTTGAGTAGTCTGAGTAGAGGGGAGAGGGAGAGAACTTGAAAACCAGACCATCTGCTACATGCATCATTAAGTTCATTCTCAATATTAAAATGAGAGGGGTTTATCATGGGGAAATCACCACCATCATACTTGTAATTAGAACGGTTGTAGCTGCAGAATGTCTATGGGCATGATGGATTTGAACTGTACTTGTTGCTTTAGCGTAAGTTTAGAAAAGTTATTTTTCACCTAATTAGTTAAGACAAGATGCAACAGGTAATATGGCTAAACATTTTGTTTTTTTTCATTTTAAATACAATAATTATGGCGGCATTTCAGTGCCATTAATAACGAGCGTACAACTGATGCACACACACACACACACACACACACACACACACACATAAAGCTAAAGGAATGACAGTAAAGTGTTTAAAAAGTGTTTTATCTTTAATCTTGTAAAAAGATACATCGTACTATTTGAAGGTTTAGTCTGTGTTCCTATAAAACACAGGTTTCATCACGTTTGCATTTAATTTACAGTGTTACTATTCGTCTACTATCAAGATCAGTCTATATATATCTATATACTGTAAATATATATATGTATAAACATATGTATATATATGTATATAATATATATATATATATATATATATATATATTTTTTTTTTTTTTTTTTTTTTTTGGTATTTGCAGGTCGTGTACATGAATGCAGCAAATAAAAACTGGGCCTCGACATCATACCTATTCTTTTCAGAAGCAATCCAGAAAATTGGTATACTGTCAAGGCAAGAACAGTGAAGAAAAAAATATTTGAATTATTTTTTTTTTTCTAGAAATGTATTGCATTTTTTTTTTCTTTAAATTGGGGTCAAGGGAGACCAAGGACTGGAGGATGTACAGATTGCCAGGTTCATGTTTTCTTCAAGAGGAACTGGGTAACATAGTTTCATATCTGGGAAAAGTGTCCATAACTCAAACGTAAAGTACAGTTGTCTGAAATTTAATTTAGGCCTAAATTTAGTAACTTTAGTAATTTGTAGGTAGCTTTTCAATGTCACTTTTATGTGACAAAATATCTTATTGATAATAAATAACTGATCTTTTTTTAAACCTATAGATTTATTTCAATTTTCACTGTTTCTAATAGGATTGAATGCATTTAGTCTGATGACAGAATCATGGTGACTCAGACATGATGCACTTGCTGGAGGCAGAAGGATGCTTGAATTATCAGTGGTTGAGGACCTGTTTCCAGGCAGACTTGAACACGTTTGTAGAAGCCTGGACTCTTCATGCACTCTCCTCAGAAGGCAGTCGAAGTTCAGAGCAGCTGTGGTACATTGGACTGACACACACAAAATGTACTAATCTGAGAGATATGAGGTATGGAGACATTGCTTTCTTTACTCTGTCTCCACACTGCTGTTTATGCATTAGTCTAAGTGGATTTTTAACTACGTATTTAACTGCTAAATCATTAGGATATTGAAGTGCCAGCAGCATAGCAGCTTCTTATTATGCATGTGAAGATTTATATTTACATAGCTGGGGGCAGCTGTGGCCCAAATGTTAGAGAGTTGGACTTGTAACCTGAAGGTCGCAGGTTCGAGTCTCGGTGCTGGCAGCAGTTGTAGGAGGGAGGGAGTGAAATGAACAGTGCTTTCTTCCACCCTCAATACCCATGGCTGAAGTGCCCTTGACCAAGGGGGGGGCATGCTCCCTGATTGCTGGATATATAGCTGCCCACTGCTCCGGGTGTGTGTTCACGGTGTGTTCACTTCTCACTGCTGTGTGTGTTGCACTTGGATGGGTTAAATGCAGAGCACCAATTCCGAGTATGGGTTACCATACTTGGCAAATGTCACGACTTTCACTTTCACTTTCATTTAGCAGACACTTTTCTCCAAAGCGGCTTACAGATAGGGACAATGGAAGCAATCAAAATCAACTAAAGAGCAATAATATATAAGTGCTATGACAAGTCCCAGTTAGCTTAACGCAGTACACATAGCAAGTTTTTTTTTTTTAATTTAGCTAGAATAGAAAAAATAGAGCAAGCTAGTGTTAGAGGCCTTTTTTATTGTGTTAATTGTGTAATAAATAAAAATAAAAATAAATAGAATACAAAAAGATTAGAGAAGCTAGTAGCTAGAAGATAGATTTCACAGCTGTTGTTCAAGAATGTTTATCTTCTATGAGTTTGGATGGGTTGAGGTCACTCAAACACTTGCTGAATTCAACTGGTCCTAATTTCCCTGTCAAAGAACTGGATTTGCTTTGTGTGTGTTTTTTTCTACAAATGTGAGGTAAAATAAATAAATAAATAATACAAATAAAAATCACACAGCTATGTCCCAGTCTAGATATTGGCTCTTTGATGTCCTGAAGATTTATCAGTTTATAATATTATTAAAAATCCACTTTGATTAACACATAAACAGCAGTTTTGTGAAAGGGTAACTAAAAACAGGTTCACCATACCTCATATCTCTTTACCTTTGATTATGGACACTTTTCCCAGATATGAAAAAAAATGCAATACATTTCCAGAAAAAAAAAAATCAAATGTTTTTTTCTTCACTGTACTTGCCTTGACAGTATACCAATTTTCTGGATTGCTTCTGAGAAGAATAGGTAATATGTCGAGGCCCGGTTGTTGAAACTTAAAGTCCAAGTTGAAAATTAATTTGTACAAGGAAAAAAAAAAATTTATAAAAAAAAAAAAAAAAATATATATATATATATATATATATATATATATATATATATATATATGTGTGTGTTTTTGTTTTATGTTTTTTTTTTTTTTTTTTTTTGTTTGTGTATTTTTAAAGTGTTTATAATGGGTTCTTTTGTGTTTGTGTTATTGTAGTAAGTATTAATTAACTAATAATCAGTTAATGAAGTATCTGGAAAAGATCTATTCTATGAATAATGCATTTAATTACATTAAATAAAGACAAAAATAAATAAAACAAGCAAATGAAATGATAACTCACATGTATCTGGTCCACTGATGAAGCCATGTGTCAAGTCAAGTGAATTATTAATCATCTTATAACAGGCGTCCAATACTGACTTCAGGAAAAAGGGGAATAACCAATGACATTTGAGATAACAATTAAAACAGCAAGCCCCGCCCCACGACTGACAAAAAATAAAAGTGTTTAAGCGAGCAGGTGAGAAGATCGAGCGCGAGGTTGTGGGGAATGATCATGCGCGCAGAGGACATGTCACGCGCGCGAGAGAGTTTGAAATGAGCTCAAGGGCTCCCGTTTCCTCGCGTGCGATTTTGTTTACATCTAGCGGAAGTGATTTACCGCGCGCGCAAGCATCAGTTGTACGCTCGGTTATTAATGGCATTTAAAATGCTAAATTTCAATAATACTTTACCACAAAACAATAAAAACACGTCATTATTTACTTACCCATGTTTTTCGAACTCACATTACTTTAGTTTCATAAAAGGTGTTTTTTGTTTTTTTTTTTTTCATTGTGTGTTGTCTGTTTCATTATGTTTGTTTTATTTTTTTTTATGTAGCCTCAAGTCTTCGGAAGCTATACAATCGCTTTGTAAGATGGTGTTCAGATGTAGGAATGAGTTTGCTCTGATTCAGAAATGAATGATTTGTTTAGGTGTAATTATGCTTGACAGTGAATATCAATTTAAATTTGAAATGAAAATAAGTTAAAAAAATATATATATTTTTTTGATCCAACATTATTGTAAGGCTTCAGAACATATGCACTACTTTATTGGCACTTTTGGATGCTTAATTTCTCCATTCCCCAACATAACTGGAAAAGAACAACCAATCAACATTTCTTATTTTGTTTTCTATGGAAAAGTTAAAATGACATGAGGGTGAACTACTTACAACAGAATTCAAATTTTCTGATGAACTATTTCATCAAAACTTAAACACTGCTATGATATCTTCTTGGCTTCATGGAAATTCATTAGCAGTTAGCACCTATCAAGCATATTAGCACCTGACAAGATGACGAGACCTGCAGAAAACCATAATTTTATGACATATTATGTATCTTACATCTGCAGATTGGACGAGATATTTGCGGAACATTTCCATCTGAAAAATAATGAGGAATGGTTATACATGAGTCTGCTGGGTCAATTTTGTCTTTTAAATTCATGAGATTTAGAGGACTTCATAATGCAACAATTGAGAGCCAAGACCAAAAAAGAAAAGGAAATTAAAGAAGTGGGAATCACAGTGTTTCATTGCACCCATGTTTTATGAGAGAGGTCAGGCATTTGCTAAGAAACATATCCTACTGTGATTGATTTTGTTGGCCTATTTAAAGTTAAATTTTAATATAAATTCATGCTTCAGGAACAGAGGAGACAAGTCAGGTCCGCAAAAAATAATAATTGCAAAAAGGCAGATAGAAAAAGAAAAACTCGCTCTCAAAGATATTCACTATAGGGCGCAATAAAGGCTATCCACTCTTTTAAATGATCTGGAATACAAAAAGTCCTCATTTATCTTTTCTGGCCCCTGGTACTTAAAGCCCTCATTATGATAGGCTAATTATTTAGCACTCTCCATAACAGGTTCCATGCCTGCTTGGATTGGGCCACTCATCAAGATACATGGTTGGCCCATTTTTCCAAACCTAGGACAGAAATAATGTCTTAAAGGGATTTTTTTTTTTCTCTGTTTCTGTGTGTGGATGCTGTCAGCATCCACGAGTTGAAAAATAACCCAATTTTACATTCTTTAAACATGTAGGCCTGTGGCACGGCTACAAATGAGGAAGCTATGTTGAGCTCAGTCATATCCTGATGAGATTATATTCACACACCATTTTTAAAAAAAAAACACTTTTCCCCCTCATTAAAGACAAAATAAGCCAGAAAGAGGAAAGCAAGAGCAGCCGTCTTCCACCTCCTCCCCTCAGAGCCATTTTTAATATTTTATGAGGTTTCCGCTGTCAATTTTAAGGTGCTGCCCCATTTAGTTTGCAAACCATAATGCTTTTATGACATAGGCTTACAAATTTACTTAATCTTGGCTGTTTAAGTGTCAATATAAACGGCAGGTATCTCACTGCGATATTGTGTAGAATGTTTTTTTTTTGCTTTTTGCATTAAATCTGAGAATCCAGTTGGCTTATGCCAAGGCACTCTTGGAAAAGGAGCTATCAGGCCACTTATGCTCCCGCTGAAGACATTTCATAACAGAACCCCCCACCTTAAAATACAGTACGAGTAAACAGACGGAAACTGCAGCGGATTAAAATTTTTGAAGGAGAATCTGATGCAATGTTCCGTTATTTCTGTCTGACAAAAAGTGTCAAGCAAACTGTTGTGGAGGTTCCTATATATATAGCACAGAAGCCATTCCTCAGATGTGATTATGTTATTCTTGTCTAGCATCTAGCTCAGCACCTGGTCTTATTAACTCAGGTGGAGAGTAACTTGCTCAGGTGAAAAGGATGATGGGATATTGCATCACATAGAAAGACCTTTAGACCTTACAAGACGGTCCTGTATTTTCATGTCACAACGCAGCCATTGCTGTAAGTGCACAATTAAAATGGCTGCATCCTCACATCTGAATAAGTTGAATTTTGCCAGTCAGGCTTATTTGCATGTAATGAGGGTAATTAGTTGTATATCTCAGATGGATTAGGAGGGTACTTAGGTGCTGTGTTCCTTTGAGACAGCACAAATCTCCAGACACTTCTGATGTTTTTACAAGCAAATGCAAATGCACTGATGCATCAACTGACTGTGTAAAAAAAAAATGCGCAGAAGAAAATAACTCAAGATAAAAAATACAATTGAACCACAACCTTGCATGTGCACATTTCAATGGTGTTGTTTTGACATTTTGGGGCACAGATGTACCCTAATGTATACCTAAAAGTATACTTATAAGTAAACCTTATAAGCATATAGCAAGCTAATTTTTAAAAAACATTATATTAAATATATATTATATATTTAATATATTTACATTATATTAAAATAAGTAATCTTACTAAAAAATTAACTAATATTAAATAGAAAAATGAAAATAAAAAATAAAAAATAAAAGCTAATGTAAAATAGATATTATATAATAATTAAATCACAGATGCTCATTGCAGTGCAAGTGATGTATATGTTAAAAAAAAAAAAAAAAAAAAAAAAAAATATGTCTCGCAATAAAATACACAGGCCAGTGATTTTTCTGACAGGAAACACAATGCTATATGTCATAAATATACTACAAGCTTTATATGAACAAAATGTACAAAACTGGAGATTACAGTATCATTTGCCCCAGTGAGTCATGAAACTTACAAGTACAAACGCCTACACAATCCTGCTCCCGTGTTCTGACTGCAAGTGCTTTGTACTGGTGTAAAAATACTGGATCTGTGTGTGTGATTTTGCATGCATTTATATACACATCACTATAACCTTTGCTGTGCTGTTATGTGCGGGAGGCCTCTTGTCTGGCTTAGACAGTAATTCTTGCTGCAATGAGTCCATGTGGTTAACAGATTTGCTGAATGTCCACCGGTCTGGGGAAAAACCTGTTCCAAACAGTTGGCTCTGATGCTGCAAGAGGCAGCTGCCCACTTTAGCGCAGCTCTCTCTGTTCACTTAGTGACCTAGCACTGTCAGATGACTGTGTGATGGCTGATATGTTGTTCCTGTACTGAGAGTCTATTTGTCTTCCTGTGACAGGCGAGGTGCCAGAGTTCTTTTCAAACATGGGGAAGAGGTGCTGGCACAGTTATTTTTTCAACAGTGAATGAGGCCATTAGCATTTAATGTGGACTTGCCACATTTTTTCCCAATCCATCTATGAGAATGTGCATTTTATTTTTTAATACTAGATACCACAATACATTTTATTGCTACAGTGTGTGTGTGTAAGACAGACTTTTGCAAATGTACTTCTAGTTTTTATCAAAAATGACAGGGCAACAGTTGTTTGCAATTCAAATCTAAGTGGACAATTCTTTTAGAATAATTTGTTAGTTGCAATTGTTATTTTTATATTTTTTTTTTAGTTTTAGTTTTTGATGTAGAATTACAAATTAAATTTGAATTCAATACATTTTAAATGAATTGGGTTCATAAATAATTTTCAACCGATACACAGACAGAAAGACATGCAGACAGACAGACAGAACGACTGATAGAAAGACATATGCAGACAGATTGAGTGACTAATAGGCAGAGCATCATGAAGACAGACTGATAGAGACAGATAGAGAGACAGAGTAACAGACAGATATAACAGACAGACAGCAACAGACAGAATGAAAGATAGAGAGACCAACCGACTGAAAGAAAGACAGACAGACTATCTCCTCTGGGTATTTTCAAACTCAAACAAACTGAAAAGGAGCCAATTTTTCAATTCTGAATTTTGCACCACCCTGCGATCCAGTTTTAATCATGTTTGCCAGTTGCAACATTCTGCCCTTGAGCAAGGCACTTAACCCCAATCCTCCCAGAGAAGCTGAAATGACTTACCGCAGGATGCTACAGTACCAATTTTCTTTGTAAATATGTGCAGTTTCACTAACATTTGCTCTGTAAAAAGGCTATTATAGTGTTTTGGCTGAGCTATTGCTTACACACAGCACCTACTGCACACTGTTAAAATAGAACTATGCCCAGAAAACATGGTACAAACAATGTTGTTGTTGTTGACATCGCGTTTGTGAAACTTTGCACACAACGAGAGGGTCACCCATCCAACAGCACACTCCAATAGGCTTGTTATATTCCTATCGTGCACAAAGATGCAAAACAAAAGGGTACCAGAAGGACAAAGATAACCTGAAAAATGTGATTTAGGTTCCTCTTTTTTAACAAATGTCTTTGTTCAATAAAAGCTTCATTGGAGGAATAAATACCTGTGAGAGAGCCAAGGTAACCGTAAGTCTTATCAGCACAGGGAGAGATAAGGAGTGGGATTCTGTGGACAGCATGGTCGTTTTAGGTGTGTGCCTCAGCCACCGATAAAGCTAAGCATCAAACATCCACTCCTGACGGCTTCCAATATATCTGTGAGTCAAGGTTACTCTCCAAAATTAAGCTGCAGAGTTTGCCAGATCAAGTATATCAAAACAGGTTTGGTGATTATGGATCACCTCTACGATATATCTTACACACACACACACACACACACACACACACACACACACACACACAAAGAGTTATCAAAAAATAAATAATAAAAAAATCTGTTTATAACCTCATACTACTACTAGCACTAAAAGTAACTCAAAAATATGCATTGCCTAATACAATACAATTCTAAATATAATGACTATTTTGAAGGAAGTGCAATACAAACAATGTAAAAGTGTAGAAGTGAAAATAAAATCAAATAATTTTAAATAATTAAAAAAAAGATATACTACTACTACTACTACTACTAATAAAATAATAAATAAATACATAATAATAATAACAATAATAATAATAACAATAAACATTTTATTTAATATCCCAATGAAAAATTAAGCTTTATGAAACCTAATCTGACAACTTTAAACAATTCTTGGATTACCATGGCCACTTACAGTATGCAAAAAGCCTTATATATTTAAATTTTGTAAAAATAACATGTTTAAATTAGGCACTTAAGTTCAGGCACTTAAGATTCAGAAAAATCTGAAAAAAAAAAGTTCCAGTATCTGACAATATACATTTGCTGAGTAGTCTAAAGAGATGTTTAACAGACTGATCATTATATGGTTTGAAATGCATTTACTGCAAAATCAATTTTTTTAGAATGACAAAGTCTGAAAGGTCAAATTAGATTGCAGGTAGCTGGTTTTCATTCAGGATGTTATGCATATGCAAAGTGTGCAAAATGCACATGTTTTCGCTTACTCTTAGGTCATAGCAAACTTTGCAACATGTAAATGTAGTAAAATGTAAATGAGTGAATGTGTCAGTGGTTTTGGACAGTATATGGATTAATGTGTATAATGCATCAGTCTCATGCGTTCTTTCATTGTCCTAATAAGATCAGAACACCAACGAGAAGATAGTCATAAACAGAGGCAAAATTTCCACACTGACAACTCTCAACTGCTGTATGAGAAAGTCTCTTGCTGACACTTACATCATTATTATACCAACAGATGTAGAAGCACTAGATATTGACTGCATACTGTACGCAGTCTGAACAAACAGATCTGATTTCATCTCTTTCAAAATGACAGTGCAGGCAGTCTGTAGTACAGATCTGATTTGAAAACCAAATTGAATTGGTGCACAGTGTGAACAAAGGCTTCAAGCTCAGACGAATTATCCATAACTCTGTTTGATTTCAGCCATTTTGTTTCAAGATGAATGTGCTTTGAAATATTTACTCAAGCTGCTTTTTTAAAGTCTAAGCAGACTGTTAATCAATAATTTTTTAAGGAAGAACCCCTCACACACATCTTTATTAATTAAAGCGATAGTTTACCCATAGAACAAATTTTGTTCATTTACTCACTCTCATGTCGTTGCAAGCCTGTATGACATACATTCTTCTGTGGAACACAAAAGAAGATAATAATACAAAGGTCATTATGATTCTGTTTTTGAACTGAGAGAATTTCCTGTCTTCTTCCAGCCATATCTTCTCCTCCATCTCTGCTCGGCTCTCAATGTGACCTAGTTCACAGCTAATGAAAGCAGTTTTTTCCCCTTTCCTCCTCCATCACATGGGTACGTGCAAGGTCAGGTAACCTTAGCATATGTTGGTGGTGCTTGGGCCTCTGCCTACCAAGGAGAACACATTTCAAACAAGAAATAAAAACTTGGGGCCAGGGCCATTGAAATTTAGGTTGGCCTAAAACTTAGACATTAGTTACTGCAGGGGAAAAAAAAAATAAAGCTTCTGTCATGAATCTTTCCTGTCATGACAGAGGAGGTGATTCCTCTTGGCCTGTCTGAAGTCAGGCGAAAAGTCTGCCAGAATCTCTCGGTGAAAGCTCATTCGATAACACTTGTTTTTTCTTTTTTTTAAATCCTCATCCTGCTGAATGACAGACAGGGGGAGACACGTGCCAAGAGCTTGATGCTTCAATTAACCATGACGAACACCCCATCCCTTCCCCTCCTAATGAGGCAGCAAATTTAGCTTTTTTTTTTGCCTCCTAATTCACCTCCCAGGGTAACTGCTCACTTGGCCTCCCCCAATATTAATCTGAAAGACCCAACCCCAATCAGCTGTGCATTCACAGATCTTGTGCATAAATACTGAGTCGATGAGACAGAGTAAAAATGTAAATGTATGTATATATATATATATATATATATATAGAGAGAGAGAGAGAGAGAGAGAGAGAGAGAGAGAGAGAGAGAGTGTGAGAGAGAGAGAGTGTGAGAGAGAGAGAGAGATGCACCTATATACATACTGTATACAGGTGCATCTCAAGAAATTAGAATGTTGTGGGAAAAGTTCATTTATTTCAGTAATTCAACTCAAATTGTGAAACTCATGTATAAAATAAATTCAATGCACATAGACTGAAGTAGTTTAAGTCTTTGGTACTTTTAATTGTGATGAGTTTGCCTCCCATCCCACCAATTCACTATCTCAACAAATTAGAATACTTCATAAAACCAAAAAAAAAAATGAATTGCTGGCCTTCTGGAAAGTATGTTCATTTAAAGTACATGTACTCATTACTTGGTAGGGGCTCCATTTGCTTTAATTACTGCTTCAATTCGGCGTGACATGGAGGTGATCAGTTTGTGGCACTGCCGAGGTGGTATGGAAGCCCAGGTTTCTCTGACAGTGGCCTTCAGCTCATCTGCATTTTTTGGACTCTTGTTTCTCATTTTCCTCTTGACGGGTCGGGCCGGGCCCTTGATAAACCACGTGTCATGCGCAGCGTCTTGTCCACTCACACTCGCAGACTCGCACGCGTGATGCATCACACCTGCTGTGCGTGCTGTACTATTCAAGTGCAACATGGAGCTTGAAGAAGCAAAGAAAAAAAATTAAAACAGGAGAATTAACTTCGAGGAAGTTTGGAGGAAAATCGGAGGTATGGAAACGTTTTAAACTAGTCGTGGGGAGTGACAACATATGTGTTGGCTTTGTCTCGTGCATTAAATGCGGCACGCTGGTCGCCTATGACAGCAAAAAAAACATAATTTAGGCCATCATTTTCTGTGTTCATCATTGTTCACGGTTTATTTATTTTTTATTTTTTACGTTTCATCATTCGGAATTTCAGATCCATTTACGATCCATTCAGTTATTTCTGAGTAAACAAACAACACAGTTTACATGCATATATATATATACATATTGTTTTGAGTTGATTAGCTGATTGGCATGTCACCATATTCTAATTTGTTGAGATTGTTGGTGGGTTTTTGTTAAATGTGAGCCAAAATTCTATCTGCAAGTCATACAATGTTTGTTTGTTTGTTTGTTTGTTTGTTTGTTTGTTTTTTCCAGGTGGCTCTTGTCCTAAGACAATATAAATAAAAAAGCATGTTAAATAATTAGCATATTTTGTAGCTTAATCTCATTGTTATTCATCGGTACTCCTGAAATAATGTTTACATATGCAGTTTCATACATTTGGATATACAGAATACCTGTTAAAATGTGCAATAAGGATGTAGTGACAGGATCTGAAACATATGTATATGTGTGCCAGAACCAAAGTTTAAGTATATTTACAAACAATTAACCATTGCATCACATTGTATTTGGTCAATGAAAATATTCAGGAACCAGTAAATTTTTTAAATTTTTTTGCCAGTTTATTTATTTATTTATTTTTCACATTAGCATTTAGGCCACCTTGACTTATAAGAATTAGACGAATGCAATATAATGGAGAAAACAGAATCAGAAAATGATGTGAGCCAGATTGCTTCAACCACTTAAGCACCACAGCTCAATGTAAGCACCAACCACAAAGCCACAGCTCAGGCCATTAAGCCTTTGTTGGCGAAAGTTCCCAAATTATTATTTTTAAATGACTTGTTTGAATATTTTGTTAGCAGCAACAACATACACTGTTGATGCCGTTTTTAATTGGCATATGCAAACAACCTTAAATGGTGATGCCTAAAAACGCTGCAGTGTATATGCAAGTCTGAAGGCTTTAAAGTAAATAATGACACATATTCACCTCCTCTATGAGGATTCTGCCAGATCCATTGTCTAATTTTGCTAATTCTGCAGAATGACACCGAGCTGACTCTTCTCTCTTTGCCGCATGTGGTGACAGAGAATCTTTTGATCTAAATTTAGTTGCACCATCTTGCCCTTCAACCACACCCATCAATTCCAGGTGCAGTTGGACTTGATCATGCCAATCAGCAGCACCTCCTCACTTTGCCAAATGAGAGAAGGTCTGCTTGGCACTTTCTAAAAAAGCAGCAGAGTTAGAAGAGGATGAGTCTTCTTTTCCTGGGTGAGTCTTGGGCATTTGCCCTGGCCATCTGGGGCTGTGAAGAATGAGGAGGAAGCAGCCCAGGACTGCGTGCGAAAACAGAAATTTGTGCTTTTCCCTGTGAAGAACAGCCCTGCTGTTAGCCTAAGTTTACTATGGCCAAATTGCACCATGCTTTCCCCAAATGACATTTGAAACATATATTTTCCCCATTTTTCACTTGTATGGGAACAGTGTGGGGTGGCACAGTTTCTTACTTCACAGCCAATCTCACTCGCTGCATACAAAACACAATCTTTTGGGCTTCCAGAGAATGCTGACTAACTGACTTTTAAGAAGTTATAAATTATGCCTGGAGAAAGAGTATCAAAGTTCACACTTGGGTGAATCTCATGAAACATGTCAAGAGTCGGAGGTAACATTTCACCACAAATCAAAAGAAAAATACAAAATGACATTTCACTTTAAGGAAATGAAACCTATTTTAGGACCATTATATCTGTTTGCATTGTGACCTTGCTTTCATGACAATTAAACACATATTAAGAAGTAGAAGATAATAAATAATAATAATAATAAAAAAATACTACTACTATGATTAATCACATTCTATACAATAAATTATTCAAATACGTTCAAAATATATGTGATAGTATCTGTTGTACCAACAGATTTAATTTATGCAAAATTCAAAACACTGCATTGAAACTACATTATTCTTCTCTACAAGGAGCCATTCACAAAGGACACATTCTTGCATTCAATAAGCAAAATGAAACAGAACGGCGGCATCTCCGGAGACATTTTTAAAAATCGAACTGGTAATGAGGATTTAGGGGAAAATATGTGTTAATTGTTATGAAAATAATGTCACGATGCAAAAAACATCTTAATGGTATTAAAAATAGGCTTTAGTTTCCTTTATGCACAATCAATTTTTCTTTGATTTTAGGGGGTGGGTGTGACCTGGACTTGTTTTTTTGTGAGATTTACCCAGTTCTTCCTAGCCTGCTTGGGGTAAGTCACAACAGATGCGATGTCTCCAGTCAATGTGCTAAATGCAGCAGTGGAAAAGCAAAGGCTTGATCACTTCACTGCATCTTTTAAGCCCCATCTAATATGATCAGGGTGCAGGCTGCTCATATTGTCATGCATGGCTTTCTGGCAAGCTCCCACAGAGAAGACGAATACTTAAATCCGAACTACTCTCTCTCCTCTCTCTCTCGGTTTCTGTTTCCCTCTATCGCTCTTGTGTCCTCCTAACAAGCTTGTTCCAACATCTGTCTAGATTCATGTCACATCAAAGACTTTTCCACCCTTTCCCCACTTTTCAAATGCCTCACTCTTGCTCTTTCAACAATAGCATACAAACAGTTTGAGATAATGAAGTCTCCTTGGGCTGGGACAAAAAAAGAGAGAGAGTGCAGCTAGGAAGTGATCAAATATGGCCTAAAGCCAAATGCCTTTGTAGATGGTTTTTGAGATCCCATTGATCTGAGGGTGGGCACATTGAAAAAATGAATAATTTTATGGTCTCTTTTGTGTGGGTAGGGGTTTTCAGAATCGACAAAGGCCGACAGCAGAATCTCGATGGGAATATGACTGCCTGAACTTAGATACGCCTCATATTCTAGAGAAATGCTGAGGCGAATTCCTGCTGAGGAATGCACGTTACTCAAAGACAATATATTTATATCAAATATGCAGCATGCAGGACGCTCTCAGGGAGTAATAGATGGGGCCTCACTCTGTTTAGCCATATTTCACTGTGCACTGATAGCACCGTATTGTCACATAAATCAGTGACAGGTGCCTACGGGAACTGTATAGAACCATTCCAGCATCCGCCAAATGCAGCTTGATGCACTTTGCAATCCCAGGTGAGAGACTGGGATATTTTCAGCTCTGTTCTTACAGGTACAGTAAGGAACGTGTTCTGCACAGCGTCCTGCAGTACTGGAGCACAGCCAGTAAGTATGTAGCAACTGACGGTATGAGTCAGGATGACTCAGAATTTGGCTGCAGTTGGCGAGATAAATATGTCAAGGGCAAGTTAGACTTTGCACTTGAAATATTCAAACTAATTGTTTTACAGAGTAACAAATATCCTTTAAACCCCTTACCTGTCACCCCCCCATTTTAAGCATGGAGAGACATAACATACCCAAAATAAAAAGGTTGCTTCTCATGAGTCTTTCTGACTAGATACATAATCAACATATATTCACAAAGCGGACACTTCAAAGTTTACTGTTCAAAAATCAGAATTACTCAGACTGTTATGATAATATATATTGATGTAGGATATGATTTTAGAAACATAATGAAGCTAAAGCCATAAGTCTACTAATGCTTCATTTGAAAATTCATAATATATGCATGAGGTTAAATGGTGTCAGCCTGTCAGGAGACTAAAAGTGTCAAAAAAAAAGAAAAAAGAAAAAAAAGACAGATAAATCTGGCTACAAGCAATGTTCTCATTTGATTACTTTATACATTCAGCAGCTTTGGTTGAACATCACATGCATTAAGTTTGAAGTATCCAACCACCTGGTCTAAGATGTTCACCTGCTGTCTTCTGCACATAGGGTATGGCTGAATGTTTCTTATGTGTTTATATGACACTCTCATAAAAGAAATGTGCAAGAAAAACACATTAGTATGGGTATATTACAATATATGCACAGAAAGGTGCATATTAGTAACATTTAGATATTTACATGCACTTTTTAGGATTAGATAAGGTAGAAAGGTGTAGCTTTGAAGGTATTTACACTTTTTTTTGTCCTGACAGTGTAAGATGACAATAAACATAGAAGTGTGTTCATTCATTCATTCATTCAAAAAAAGAATGACATGATGGACGTTTCTTTGGTTCTCTCTAATGTCTATTGCTGTTTGTCAGACTCAGGATGTCTACAGTTTAATTCTTGGAAAAAAACCATCCATTAGCATACCCATTATCTAAGCGGCTCTGCCTTGTAGATAGTTGCTACCTTTGCTCAGAGTTTCTGAACCAATCACCTGAGCTGTGATGTGAAAGGCAGTAAACAGACAAAAAAAAAAAAAAAAAAAAATAAAATCTATTTCAAGCGCTAGAGAGCCCTCCAAAAAAATCTGTCACTGGTAAAATGTAAAATACAGTTCTTGCAATGTATTTGTTGCTAAAAAAATAAATAAAAAAAATTATCAGAATACATGGCTATGGCTGACTGGAAAATTAGTTTGGAGGACAAGAAGCTGATATATTATTAATATTAGCAGACTGCAAATAAACACGCACGTTTCTCTTTCTGTAAGAGTTCGATAAGAGCTTCTTTCTTCCTCAGCTCCCTTCTGGATGCATATACCAGTGGATGACCACAGCTTTGTGAGCTGGACAGAACTGCGGCATCCCCAGGAAGTCTCTCCCTGCCATATTCCCCACATCCTCTTCCGTCCGACCCCCACCAGCTAGTATTCTATCCTCAGCTAGACCCAGGGGCCCGGGGATCCTCAGTAATGCAGCCTCATTGATTTATAATTCTGTGCTGTGCTGGCATACAAGGGTAGAAATTACACGTTGACAATGGGAGCACTGCTTGTTCGAGTCAAGGTAAAGGTCATCATTTAGATGCTGTGACTTTGTTCCCATGCCTCTCGAATGGCGTATTAACATCCATAGCGCATGCAATCCAGCAAGTTAAAACACAGCAAGGATGCTCCATCATGAAAAAGCCAGTGCACTTTGAAAATGCAATACACTGCTGCATCCCACTGATGTCTGGCGGTTTGTATGTTCCGTATGGACTAATGTGGGTTTGCCAGCTACCAATTTTGATCCATTCATCCGCAACATTTTTGATCTGATGCACCTCTTGGTATGAATGACAAACTCAAATCCAAGGTTGGCAAATATTAACATAAGTGTTTCTGAAGGAAGTGCTTGAGCTGGAATGGAGTGACATCTTCACTACCTCCCTCAGGAAAGCTTTCTCTCTGCAACAAGCCATTTTTTAAATTTAACACACACTCTTGTCCCTAGTTAAACAGCTCTCAGTAGAGCGTGCCATCTGAAGTGCCTACGTGAACTCTGCGCTGTGCATAACTGAATAGATAAGGGAGAGACTTGTTGATTGAAAGGATTCAATTGAACTTAAGTTTTAAAAGATAGACACTTATCTTACGAGGTAGCAAAACACACAATATATACACTATACACACACAATATGAATATATACACTCTAGTTCTTTACTGTATTAGCACCAATAAACTGTCTTTGTAACCACACCTTAATCCTCTCTGCTGAGTAAGACTTACTATCCCCAGACGAGTCAATTAGTCTATGCCATGTCTCAGCTTAAATTTTAAACTGTAGGATGGGCCTTGCGCTCTAATAGAACACATGCAGCAGTTTTCTAGCCTCTGAAGAACAAGCCAGTCAATAACCTAAATAAAACACTCACCGACAGCAGTGAAGGCGGAGGTGAAGAGAGAGAGAGCGGTCATCAAGCTACTCCAGAACAGCTGATACAAACAAAACCACTGACCAAGCCCACACCCGATCTGCGCACACAGCGCCACAAAAAGCTTGGTTGATTTCTGCAGAACTGAAACGCCCTCCATTCATAAAGTTGTATGTATCTTTGCCCCTTGCGTGTTTATGAAATGTAATTAAACATGTTTTTTAGTTACTAATAAGAATCGTAATACTCCCTGCTAATTCAACACCGTTCAATGTGTTCAGATACAGAACAAATACAGAAAATGTGACTGGAAATATCATTGTCCTGCACATAGTATATATATATATATATATATATATATATATATATATATATATATATATATAAGCAATTGTCTTTTTATATAGCAGTACTGTGTAGGTTGCAAAATAATCAGCAAACAGACAAGACTGAATGTGCGCTTGGTTTAAACAGAAAATTGTGTCAAAACCAAAAAGGAGAAAAGCCAAAAAAAAATATATATATTTTTTAATTTCTATTTTATAAAAAAGGTATTCGGTTTGGCAATTTCATAATCGTATGGTACTTTGCTTTCAGCTCAATAGGAGAATGACCGTGTCAAGGTCCCGATTGGCCATCATTTGTTTCAATGATTAGTGTCAATGATTACTTTCCTATTAATGAAATGCATCTGCTATCGCAAACAACATCATTATGGATCGGTTAATTGGATGAGTTTAGGCATATTACGGGCCAATATTACATTCTAAGCATGGAGGGGAGCTGCTTTATGGTCCATTTTTTAGCTAATTGCATTTTGGGCCCTTGTTACAAGCATCATGAATGTGCATCTGTCATGAGAATCTCTCTCTCACTGAATCAATGTATGATAGAAATGTAATTATCAAGTCAGTGAAGGTGTAGACAGCCGTGTCTGTTTGCATCCTCGTCTACCATCCAACATAGAATTAAGAAATATGTTCTGATTTTCTGCACTATACCTGGCATTTTTTTTCTTGCTCTCTTCCTAATAACATTAGTATCACCTAACACAGTACAGAAACTCTGAAACATTGCTTCAGAATTAGTACCAAAGGGAAAGGATCTTTAGGTGAAGGTCAGATGAAAAAGCCTCTCTTCATAGCAGAACCTGAGGCAGACTGACCTCCTTCTTACATTCTCTTCTCCTCCCTTCTCTCTCTCACTTACAGCTAAAATACAGTCTTATTCTTCCGTTCTTTCTTCTCCTCACATCACCCATATGACCCTGGCTAATGCTTGATGTCAACCCAGACTCAAAAACTCAGCACCACTTTAGCTTTGAGGGGCCCGTGTCCACCAGCTCCATGGAAGGTTGACTGCAAAGGCGACATGGGTGTCAGGGCCACTGTCAGCCACTATCGGGTCCTAATCCATCCCTCCAGAGCCAGTGGCGTCCATTCATTCCCCTGAGCACCTGCTGACATTGCCCTCTACCCTTCACTACACTCTTCTCAGGCTGTGTAACAACCATCAAGCCCTGTAATACCACACCATCCGTTCCCCCAAGCACATCACAGGGCTGGGGCTGAAACCGGATGGAAGACGTCCTCTTAAGTTAGCATTGTACGGGCTACATGTTTCAGTTTGGAACAGACCCTGGAAGACTTGGCAGACTCTGTCTGTGTCATTTAATTGAGACTCCTTGACTTCTTAAGGTCTTCATTATACAGCATGAGGCAATACAGGTCTAACACTGAGAAATGTGGAAAAGAAAGAGAAGTGAAGTGCACAGTTTATCCATGAGAGATTTCTCATTAAGAAACAAATACATCACAGTGCATCTGTGTGATTTAAAATGGCAGTTCTTAATGTTTTGCTGCAGGCCAAATTTTAGCTTAGACATCAAGAGGAGACCCAACACCATAGCAAAACTGTTTAATGTGGAGAAGTAACAGCCTTAAAACAAAATATTACAATGTATTAAATGGGTCATAAAATGGAAAATCAAAACATACGACAATGTTTCAAAAGGCTACTCCCCCATGCTCACGTATCCCCAGTTTAAAAATATGAGTTTGTTTTCCACCCTTCTGAAACACCAGAATGTGAAATCAAAAAACATTCTAACTGGATGTAGACAAATTGCACCTCCAAAAACTATGCATACACATTCAAAAGAGAAAATTATAAAAAATGCATTTGTGAATACGGTTCAAGAACTTAAGCAATAGGCAACGCCCCCTGAAATGAAGCGTTTGTGACAGAATTAATATGTATGTAATATGCATGTCTAATTAATACATTAAATTAAGATTTATATATATTTTTTCTATTTCCAATATTTTCTGTCTCCATTTCTGTGGCAATCATATATAAATTTTCTATGACCCTGCCACCCACTAGTTCAGAACCTCTATTGTTAAAGGCACTGAAATGAACAGATTTAATTAAGCTCCACCACTGTTTTAACTAGTATGTCATGAAAATCCTGATCAAGAAGATCATCTAATGTATTTTTAAATGCTTTGTTTGCAAAATCTGGAAAAACTTTACTAATGTTCCGTGCATAGTGCCAGCATTATTTTCCACCAGACTTCAGAGACCCTTGAGGATACCATCTGTCTGTATATACCATCCAGATGTGTTATATGAATACATTGATAAATATGTTTTATGTTGACAGAAAACAGAGGGCTGTAAGGGCAATGATCAAAAGAGGAGCAGCAATGCCAGATCCCTGCTAAAAATTAGTCTACGTGCAATACAATCTCTCCGGTCATTCAGTGGTCTACACTTGCCTTAGGGATCAAATCAACAACTGAAATATGGCAGATGGGGCCAGTGCCCAATTTAGAGCTTTTTTTTCTGTTATTTAGACTGGAGGCAATGAGGAGGCATGACTCTTTTTGTGGTGGCCATGCCAACATAACATCACCCTGATGTGCACTAATGATCTGAAGCCCTGTGACAGAGTCATCCAAGCTCACTTGTGATAAGGTAAGAGTCACTCCACTAAAGGTCACAGTCTCCAAAATATGGAAAACAAATGTTGTCAGAACAATGAGCATTGATATTTTTTTTGTACATTTCTTAATGGACTCGCTGTAAATATAGTGACAGTCAAAGGCTGAATCATTTCTTTCAGAAACCTACTTTGTGGGTGTAGCACTTTTTAAGGGTGTGTTAAAAATGTAAACGATCGTATGACCAATAAATTTCTCCTATTAAATTCGGATAAGAAAAACAGTACACAGAATCTCTTGGATTACAATTTGCAACTAGCCGGATGTACTGTCACTTCCTATACAGTCAAAAATCTGGGTGTATATATTAGACAGAAACTTGTCCATTGAAAAACATATTTCCCATGTTACAAAAACAGCATTCTTCAAAGTTATGAAACATGTTACATGTTTCTGATGCAGAAAAGACAGTTCATGCATTCATGACCTCTAGACTGGACTATTGTAATGCACTGCTAGGTGGTTGTCCTGCATCTTCAATAAACAAGCTATAGGTAGTCCAAAATGCAGCCGCTAGAGTCCTTACCAGGTCAAGAAAATACGATCATATTGCCCCAATTTTACAGTCTCTGCACTGCGTGGCTACCTATAAAGTTTCCGTATCAGTTACAAAATATTATTACTCATCTATAAGGACCTTAATGGGTTAGCTCCTGCGTACCTAACTAGTCTTCTACCACACTACAATCCATCACGCTATCTAAGGTCACAAAACTCTGGACTTTTGGTATTACCTAAATTCGGCTCCCAAAACTCATGCGGGATCAGACACAATCTCTCTGTTTAAATATAGATTAAAGACACATCTCTTTGGCCAAGCATTCAAATAATGCATCTCATAATCTTGTACTGCAGTTATATCTGACCAATGCATATTGTTATTGTTATTCTTAAGCTTGGGGCTAAACAAATCAATTTTGCTTGGTTGGAACAACAGCTACGCTAATTATGTCTCTATTTGTTTCTCTATTCTTGGTAACTAGGAATTAAACAAGCTTCAGTCTGGATCCAGCACTTACAAAAGACCTGAGATGACCGAACACCTGAGAAGAGATGATGCCAACCCTGAAACAACATACACAACTACCAAATGTTGCTAAGTTTAATTGCAGCATATAATAATTGTTGTTAATAGTGTTCATCGTCTGTTTTTATTATTTGATTAATTGATTTTTGCAAACATTTCTGCCATATGTGAATTAACTGACAGTCACCACTGATAAGCTGCTACTAAATATATTGTAGAAACTTAATTTTCTGTAAAGTTGCTTTGCAACAATTTGTATCATGAAAAGCGCTATACAAATAAACTTGAATTGAATTGTACTACTGAAAGACTGTATATTTAACCTCTTTGGTCTCTCTTTGACATAAATCACATGTTTCTGTTGCCCCATCCTGTGGAAACTAAGCTTTTTTTATAAACTGCATGGCAAAGGCTATACATCAGTTTCAAGTACAAAGTAATGAACTTCAGCCCAAAAACAACACGTAGAAAATGCAAAAAACAAATGCTTTAGCTATATGAACTCTACCATACGCTTTTGCATTCTGAAATATGCTTCAGAATGCTATTCGTAATATTTACATTCACAATTATGCCGATGCTTTCATCCTAAAACTGTTAAGGTATCATTTCATTCATTCCCTGGTAATTGAACCTATAACCTTGGAGTTGTTAATGCCATGCTCTACTGTTTTGTGCTACAGGAATGAACGTAACAAACCCACATCTATTTTCATTTGTTGCCACAAGGGCCGCTTTAGTGGAGTGCAAAAACAAAATGCTCTAGCTACGCAAACTCTACCATACACTTTTGCATTCTGAAATATATCAGAATACAATTCATAACATTTACATTCACAATTATGCAAATGCTTTATCCTAAACTGTTAAGGTATCATTTTATCCATTGCCTGGGAATTGAACCCATGACCTTGGAGTTGTCAATGCCATGCTCTACTGTTTTGTGCTACAGGAATGAATGTAACAACACAAAACATCCATTTTCAGTGTTGCCACAAGGGCTGCTTTAGTGGTGTCTCTTTCTTACTCTAGATTACGGTGGCCAAGAAGTGCAAAACAGATTACAATTATGAAAACAAATTACAAACACAAATGCAATTCTAAAAAACAAAATAACAATTCAGAAAACACAACAACAATAATTCAGAAAACCATTATAAACAAATCAGAAATCACAATGACAAATTCAAAAACAAAATAACAAGTCATAAAACACAATGTCAATCCAAAAAACAAAACAACATTTCAGAAAACACAATGACAAATCGGACAAACTGGAAGAGGTAGGTAGAGTTTGAGACTAGTGATGTGTCGTTCGTGAATGAATCGTTCTTTTTGAACGAATCTTTTAGGTGAACGAATCATTCTCGTTCACAGTAATCCACTGGCTCATATTTCTCGTTCACTGAAATTCCTCCCTCCACAGTACCACGGCGCTATTAGCAGCGCATGCGCAGCTCGGTGAACCAGGTAGCTCTGTTTCATCCTGTCAAAGTATTACTCAAACCTCGAGCCAATAGCCTTCGAGTTTGAGATGTGATGGAGCATGTGATTTGTTGAATGTAGTGAACGAATACACCCTTCACTGAACGAGTTTCATATGAGTCTGAACGAGATCGAGAGATCTTGTATAAAACATACAGAATGTCTAGTTACACGTTGACAAATTACCTGACTTATTGGCATTTTGGCATTAATATTTTGTCAGCTCCTGTGGTGCAGATGGATAAGTGTTAGTCCTTGGCTTTTTGATGGGTTCGAGCCCACCTTTTGCCAAACTTTTTTTTTTTCTTCTCCCTTTTTAAATCTCGTATCACACGTAAAGGCATTTATTTTCAATAAAAATTAAGGAAATAATCGAAAAGGTGAAAATAAAGTATAGGGTAGGGAGTGCTTTATTGTACCAATAAGGTGGCATCCATTTAATAATTTGAATTAAAATTATAATTTACACTCAATAGGTTATTATTGCATACTGTTCTACTGTCAAGTAGTTTACATAGCAGAGAATCCTGCTATTTTGACATAGTGTAAATAGGTATTTGCACTTAGTGTAAATATCATATTGCTAAAAATACTGCTTTTTTCACTTAGTGTAAATAGAATACATTGCTAACAAGATATTTGAAAAGGGAGAAAAAAATTTCAGCAAAAGGTGGGATCGAACCTGGGTCGATCGCGTCAAAAAGCGAAAGGTTTATTCCAGTGGTTCCCAAACCTGTCCTGGAGGACCCCCTGCCCTGCACATTTTTTATGTCTCCCGAATCAGACACACCCAATTTAGTTCTTGCAGTCTCTACTAATGAGCTGATGAGTGGAGTCAGGTGTGATAGATAAGGGAGACATACAAAAGTTGCAGGGCAGGGGGGGCCTCCAGGACAGGTTTGGGAACCACGCGCAATTTATACAATACATTTAAACCCGAGCTACTTTAAGACCATCTCAGAACTTTCTACCACAAACTCTGCTGTTTTTTTGGCTGGTTATTTCTGTATACTTTGATTGACAGATGTCTCATCCAGTCATTGGTGAGTAATCCCAAACCAATGGGCGCTGTCTCAAACTATAACTACCTCTTCCGGTTTGTTTGATTGTGTTTTCTGAAATGTTCCCTCAGGAGACAGTACCGTGGTCCCCGGCCACAGTACTAGATATTATAATTGGAGTATTTTTTGGTTTAATTGGTAAAGGCCAAGCTAACAAGTTTGATTTCTAGGGAATTAATAAAACTGACATGCATTATACTGCAAGTTGCTCTAAATAAAAACATCTGCCAAACTGTATTATAAAAATAAAGTCATATTTATGAACCTTCGCCTGAGTAATAGATACTTTGATCTAACATTTTTCCCCTGAAAATAACACAAGATTGCATGGTACACATGCATAACAAGAATGCACACTCTCAATGTGTTGTCCACCCTTCCAAAATTCGATTAAGCCAGTATAAGATGATGATATGTTTGGATTGATTTGGGAACTTGACAGCCAGTCTTACCAGTTAAAACAGCTAATACCAGCTTGGCATGGCTAGAACTCCAGTTACACCAGTTTAACCTCGATAAGACCGGCAAACCACCTTAGGCTGGATTTTGCAGTAGCTGTTTTTTTTTTTTTTTTTTTTTAGCTGCATTTAGCTGCATATAAATCAGGTAGTTCTGGTCTCGCAGGAGTGCAACTGAGACATTATGTTTTTAATGGTATTCCAGCGTCAAAAGCTTGTTTATGAGTGCACTGAAAAGAAATACCTTTTCATTAGTCCATGTAATTCCAGAGCAAAGCGGTACATCTTTGACTTGAAATGATATTTGAAAGAAAATCAATCAAGTACATGATCAAAGCCGTTTGTGCGTTCAAAGTGCATCACAGTCACATTGCCTCCCACTTTTAGGTTCACAGGACATCTGTTATCCCATGACCCCATCATTTCCACCATCAAACAACACATTTAACATACAAAGTTATCGAGATGGCCATGAGAGCACCTTCAGGCATGGCTGAGCTTCAGCATCACGCAGTGGCAAACTTGCTCAGATGCCATGTGTGTTGATGCATCTGGCTTGACTGGGAACAAGTGATCCTGGCAATGCAGAGAAAGGCTTTTTCTGTGACTACATCTGCCAGTGCATTCTCATTTCCATCCAAGACCCTCGAAGGCCTGTTTCATAACAGCAGGCAGGCAGACTACGCTACTGCTGTCGCATAGCAATTACCCAATTTATATTTCATTGCACTTTATGTTTTGAAAAAAAATCACATTTAAGGATTGTTTCAATGACAACTTGGTCTTTTTGTCAATAGGAGATTTGCAAATTTATATATTGATTGAGCTTTCTCAAATTCAGAGCTCCCTCTTCAAACACAAACCAGCAGACCCAAGGACTGCACGACCTCTGCCCAGTTAGTGCTCAATAAAAAACATCAAAGACTGAACACACAGACATCATCATCACACTCTTGCTTTCTTTCTCCATCCGTCTGCTTTTCTTGTTTTCTCTCTCAGTCCAATTGAGTTCAGCCATGCATTACTGACAAGGACAGATGCCTCTCATTCATCACATTTCCAAAGAAAATCTCTGCTCTTTCTCTCCTTAAACATTCACGACGGACACATAATGAGAATCGTTCTGTCACATTCAGATCCTTCCTCGGTAAACTCCTCACATTAACAGACTGCCTAATCGGTTTCTATCTGCAGGCTAAGTCAGGGGCGTACCAGTAACACGAGTGGAGAGAATCATCACTATGGACAGGATAACAGAGGGGCCAGTTTTCAACAGTTCAGAGTTATTTATTATTCAATTATTTTAAAAATATTTCAGGGCAGACAGGATGTGCATGCAATCATGGAATATTTCAGTCCCTCCTACAAAGGAGGGGGCCACTTGTCCACTACTGTCAGGGGAGTGCTCACACGTTTCCTCAAAGGAGCTGTGGGACATTCACCGCCCCCAAACTGGAATGGCTGTCCTTCAGTCTGGAAATAAATAAATAATAATAATAATAATAAAAAATCTGTCCCCTCTCCATCTGGCCTCAGATGCGTGAAGCAGCAGCACAGATATGAGGCTGTCACACCTACTTCATCATGCCTTCAATCTCTGTTTGCATTTTCACACCCCTCCTTTCTCAAACGTGGTCACAAGACGGCCACTAAATTGCTTCATGTGTAGGTGCTGTGGCTGAACTTATGGGAGAAGTGACAGCAAAAGTATTAGCGTCGGGGTGAAAGGAAAAGTAAAAAAACTGACCAACAATCGGTCAGCCGTCAACTCTGAAAGTTGCGAGAGCATCTTAAGGGGTAGTTTAAATATTTCCCCTCAAAATGACATATAGCTGGTTTTTAACCCCTTCTCCCAATTCCTCACATCAATTCCCGACAAATGGGGGATCCTGTCAAAATGAGAAACGTCTCGCACTGTAATTATCCCCTTTGTCCCCCAACATCCCAGTAATAATCCACTAAGGTGCGAAGGAATAAATCACGGTTTTAATGCAATCCATTCCAGGAGCCTTCAACTTTAATTAAACCCGAACAATTATGTAAATAGTTTAAAAAACAACTGTGACTTATACCCCCCCACCCTTTCCTTTTCAGCAGTCGTTGCGGTAGACTGATCAGCTCTGTCAAACCTGAATTGCACTTGGTCGCACATGCAAGACATCGGACTTGACTAACATCTTACCTTAAAATGCTATTTGTGATCCTATACTCCACAGGCTGGCTGAAGAAAAGCCAATGCACGACCCAAATCTCAAAGACCCAAAACAACAAACACAAGAGCCTGAGATGAAAATCTATTTTCAACTCTATTTGTCCTTGCTTCAGATTTCCCTTGATTACTCCCTGCTTTTATAATCCCGTTCTTTTCTTCTCCATTATTATTTTTTCTCCCCTTGAATGTCTTCTGTTTTCAGTGCCGGGGCTGAGGGATGCTGCCTGTCTCTGTGAGACTGAGAAAGGAAAGAGAGAGAGAAAGAGAGAGAGAGAAAAGGAGGCAGCTCTCCTCCTCGTAGAGCGCAAGGTCCTCCCGTCAGTGGCTGAAGGCAGCAGCTGCGCTCCCAAACCTTGAAGAATCCCGGCGTGCACTACTCCGCTTAGCTCATCCTACACAAGAGCTCACATCCCGGAGAACTTTCAGACTTGCACGCACAATCCACACCCCACATCGAGGCTGGGAAGGAGCACAAACCTTTAGTGTTTAATCCGTGTGTCAGTATTTTTTTTTTTCTGGATCGTGGATTTTATTGTCTCTTCTCCCACCCGGCACAATGTCTACATGCTCGGAGTATTGAGCATTGCGATCGCTCTCTTTCTCTATCTCTCTCTCTCTTTCTCTCGATCTTACACGCTTGCACATATGCAACAAACAGGCTTGCCCTCCCTCTCCCAGTTCTTTCCCCACCCCCTCCATCCATCCATCTCTCCCTCCCTCTGTTCTCACTCTGTCGCTGCTTAAGAGTCTGACAATTACTGCATTTGTGTTCGGAGTTATGTCAAAGATAAAGGATTGCTTCCTACTTTCCTTAAGCAGGAATAACACGCGGTTCCATATGTGAAGGAGAACGTGCAAATAACGTAAAAAAATAAATGAATGATAATGAAGGGAAAGCATGCTCTTCACAGCTGTTCCTGTCTCCTGAGCAAGCACACCATCCACCCCTCCAAGGAGAAAACTGTACCGGTACCGGCGGAAGGGTCACCATTCAGCGTTGGCTAACTGTCAAGATTGATTGAGGAGGTAGATGAAAATAGAAGCAGATGAAGCAAGCAGATCAGAGCGCTACCAGGAAGGCAAGGACAATACGCATTGAACAGAAACCGTGGAATCATATAATTAGCGGCATAAACAAAATTTGCCATTCCTTATCGCCTCGACACACATATGCAGGGAGAAAAAGCCTCCAGGGGGTTAGTGAATGAGAGGCAGTGGCAGAACTAATAAAAAACAAAAAGAGGATTGGCCCGAACAATGGTATGAAGCAGAAGAGTCTTGCTGTATCTGGGGCCTAAATGGGACACACACAAATAAACAGACATGACATATTTGGCCTACTAAGTTGTTTGGAACTACTTTTAATGAACGATTTCTGCAGACACTGACATTTTGAGGAGTGGGTAGCTTATATTTCTGATTAGCTGCATGGTTTTACTAGTGTTTACATTAAAGATGATTGATTGATTGATTTCCCAGGAAAGTGTATACACTGACTCTCCCCATCAAAACACTGTTGTTCATTTCAGTATTCCAAACAGCCTAATAAAGCAAAATATATGTTTTGTATTTGTTTTTTGTTTTTGTTTTTTTTTGGGGGTGGGTGGGGTATCTATTTTCATCAACCAATGGCATGGGGGAAGTGATCGGGAAACATGTCTCAGAACAGTCATTGTTTTTACAGAAATTATATACTTCAGATTTAAGCATATATGTATAATAAAAAACATGTAGTTTATTAACTTGTTAACATTAGATATAATTAGCATTTGCTGAATAGTGTACCGTGTACAGTTTAAACTTAACAGTATCCCAGTTTTTAATAAAGACATTTAGAATGCAACAAAATATATCCATTTCAAATAAATGCTCTTCTTTTGAGCTTTACATTCAAAGAATTTTGACTAATAAAAAAATTTTGTGTGCTCCAAATCAACATATTTCTGAAGGATCATATGACACTGAATATTGGAATATGGCTGCTGAACATTTGTTGAAACTACAGTTTTGCCATCATAAGAATAAATTACATTCAAATATATTTATATTGTAATAAAATCAATCAAATGTATTTTACATTGTGATAATTCTCCATATTGGATTTTTTTTATTTTTCCAAAAAATGTCTTTGCAATTGTTCCAAAAAATGTCTTTGCAATTGTCTATATTTAATATTTATTAATTTACATTGTCCTACACTATTTAAAAGGTTTTGCTGTAGGAAAATTGCTCCCTACTGTTATTGTTCTATTATTATATTATATTATATTATATTATATTATATTATATTATATTATATTATAAATTTTTTTTCACTAATCCTTGAAATCTGTCACCCAATGATGCAACTCTGTCTAGAAACCAGCACTAGCACTTTTTAAGAAACCTTTTTTACCATAAATCTAGGTTATCATGCAACTTTAATCAACCGGCACCTTTCAAAACTAGAAAAGTGGAGCAGTTTGCATAAGAGAAGACCACATGAACAGTACTAAGGTGTATCTAAACTCATTCATATATTCCGATATATTAAATATTGAAAGACAGTAAATTTTACCCAATGCCAATTTGCTCATTTTCTGGCATAGAAGGACATATTAAATTGTGACTCCATTTGTTGTGCTTTTGCAGAAACAAATATATTTGCAGATGAAAAAACAAACAAACAAACAAACAATATGAACTTTCATATAATATGATGGAATATGTTTAGATGCTTAATTAGAAGTGATGTTTGTGTACTTCTGTCTACTTATATGAACACAATTAAAGTAAATTAAAGATAGTAAGAGCGAGAGAAAATACACTAGCATGTCGCTGTATTTCTAAAGATGAACAAGGGTGATGGTGGTTTTATTTTTATTTTTTTTAATGTTTTGTGTTGTTTTGTGTTGATTTTTTTTGTGTCCTATGAAAAAAATAAAAAATAAAAAAATAATAATAATGCATATGAATCACCAAAGCCTCCAAGTTCACTCAATCTTGCAACCAGACATTACTAACTCAACAGAAATCCATCCATCCCCACAATGACACAGAACAAAGATTTTAACAACTGCCATTGCCAGATGAATAATTATGGTTTAGATGTTTTAGCTTCATCTTTTGTGTCAGTTAGTCATGATGTTATACATCAAGGCCATAAACAACAGATACAACTGACTGTAACCATTCTAATGTATTCTAAATAAACCAATGCAATGCTGAACATTATACAGTCTAACAGACAGTGTTTAAGAATGAGACACAATATGTTCTTATTCTCAATCGTTAAAAGAGAGTCTGTCACCGTGGACATACTCTGTTCAGCATGAAGTCAAAATGGGAATAACATTTAATGTGGTGTAACATGGTTACATTACAGTTACAGCATGAACTGATAATGAACTGCTAAACACAATAAAATCAACAGGAGTTCAGTTCATCTCTAACAGAAGAATCGTAAAGGCCTGATTTCCCCCCTCCTGTGGTGTTGATAATGGAGGAGAAGACACATTTGGCCTGATCCACATCTTAAGAGTTGTTTTAGCCTTCCAATCAAATGTTTTAGAGGGAGAAAAACATTCAAACAAGGGCAAGCAAATAGTGTTTAATATTTCTATTGAAAGCTGAATAGAAGAGAAAACCTCAACTGTGCCAAGCCATCAAGCATCCATTCGCAAATATGGTGGCCAGCAGCAAGATGCAGAACAGCTAATAAATTACTTTACATAAAAAAAAACAAAAAAACAAAGCACTCTTCCAAAAAGCAGCGACTCCTCCTTTTGAAAAGTTATTAACTGAACACTAAAGGAATACGTAGCTCACAAAAAGAATATATACAACTACCATTCAAAGGATAATATATATATATATATATATATATATATATACGGGCCATATATATACTATATATATTATATTATATATATATATATGATAGGTCCTTCTCAAAAAATTATATTGTGCATAAAAGTTCCTTATTTTCCATAATGTAATAATAAAATTAAACTTTCATATCTTTAGATTCACTTGGACACCCAACTGAAATATTTTCAGGTCTTTTATTGTTTTAATACTGATGATTTTGGCATACAGCTCATGAAAACCCAAAATTCCTATCTCAAAAAAAATAGCATATCATGAAAAGGTTCTCTAAACGAGTATTAACCTAAATCATGCTGAATCAACTAATTAACTCTAAAACACCTGGAAAAGATTCCTGAGGCTTTTAAAAACTCCCAGCCTGGTTCATTACTCAAAACCGCAATCATGGGTAGAAGACTGCCGACCTGACTGCTGTCCAGAAGGCAATCATTGACACCCCTCAAGCGACTGAGGGTAAGGACACAAAAAGAAATTTCTGAACGAATAGGCTGTTCCCAGATAGTGCTGTATCAAGGCACCTCCAGTGGGAAGTCTGTGGGAAGGAAAAAGTGTGGCAAAAACGCGCTGCACAAACGAGAAGAGGTGACCGGACCCTGAGGAAGATTGTGGAGAAGGGGGGGATGGAAGTCTGTGGGAATTGGGGGGTGTGGGGAAGAAGTGTGCTGAGTCTGGAGTAGAAACATCCAGAGCCACCGTGCACAGGCGTGTGCTTTTGAACCAGAAAAACAGCGGCAGAAGCGCCTGACCTGGGCTACAGAGAAGCAGCACTGGACTGATTGCTCAGTGGTCCAAAGTACTTTTTTTCGGATGAAAGCAAATTTTGCATGTCATTCGAAATCAAGGGTGCCAGAGTCCTGGAGGAAGACTGGAGAAAAAGGACCCATGGTATTACTGTGCTCAATGTGGCCTGCCAACTCTCCTGACCTGAACCCATAGGAGAATCTGTGGGATTATTGTGAAGAGAAAGTTGAGAGACGCAAGACCAAACACTCTGGATGAGTTTAAGGCCGCTATCGAAGCATCCTGGGCCTCCATAATCACACCTCAGCAGTGCCACAGGCTGATTGCCTCCATGCCACGCCGCATTGAAAGCAGTCATTTCTGCAAAAGGATTCCTGACCAAGTATTGAGTGCATAACTGAACATATTATTTGAAGGTTGACTTTTTTTGTATAAAAACACTTTTTTTTTTTTATTTTTCTTTTATTGGTCGGATGAAATATGCTAATTTTTTTGAGATAGGAATTTTGGGTTTTCATGAGCTGTATGCCAAAATCATCAGTATTAAAACAATAAAAGACCTGAAATATTTCAGTTAGGTGCAATGAATCTAAAATATGATGAAAAGTTTAATTTTATCATACATTATGGAAAATAATGAACTTTTTATCACAATATGCTCATTTTTTGAGAAGGACATGTATATATATATATATATCTCTTATATATATATATATAGATAATATATTATGTTTGACAAAAAGGCTCATGCTCATTAATGCTTTAGGTTGCATTTATTTGATTTAATATGTAAAATGCTAAATATGTCAAATTATTCCTGCGTGGTGAAGTTTATTCCTCTAATAACAAAAACCTGGCTGAAATGTGCTTGTACTTTCAGTGACTTAAATCTTCATATATAAGCCACATTTTTTTTATCAAAATAAACTTGCTCTGGCATAGCTGTGCTTAAGATTAGCACTCAGGCCTTTCATCCAGTCACATGGCCACTATAGGTGCTGGGTCCCTACCTTGTTTCCACACATAGTTTAATAGAAGCGAGTGAGGTGAGGAGCAGTAGTAAGTGTAACTCATACTGTGTGTTCTGTGTACGCAGTGCAACCTGCAGAGCTAAGCAAGGCTAGGCCTTCTAGCCTTCTGGCGGATACCATAGGGCATGACCAGTTACAGAATCCCATTTTGCAGGTGCACCTATTCACCAAGGATCTAGTCACGCTGTTCATGTAGTAGTATGCAGAGTTACCTGTGGGTCCCTAACCCATCAATCGTCACGTTATGATGCCTGAGCGGACAGGTGTGTCACTGAACATAAGGTCAAATAAATGAGTGTAAAAAGTCAAGCTGCTTGCTTAGTCTGCTGAAAAATGACAGGATTTGTCAGAGTCATGGTGCAGTGAGTAGTGCACATGTTGTTGTGATCCTTCTCCAGTCATGCTTCTCTCAACTGTCTCAGACAGGATTTTTCCCTCCAAGTCTCTTCAGAATTTGTTTTAGCTGTATTTGCACCTGGCGTTATCATCCATCTCAAGTGATACCTAACAATCGGTCAGCTGAGAAATACTGCTGTTTAGGACCATGCATCTAGAATGTGTACTCTGTGACCAAATGGGATCAGATTGCCAACTGATGTGACATGTACTTTTTTTTTAACGATGTCCTTACTACATCTCTGTGCCTGGGAACATTTCAGTTGCATTGTTGTCTATGCACGGTCAGAAAGCTGTTAATTAAAACAAAAAAAAACAAACAAAAAAAAACATTCTGGCATACATTCTGTTGATGGTAACTTATTTTTGATTCTTTTCTTTTCTTTTTCTTTTCTTCCATTTTTTTCCTGTTGTTTGTTATCTGGTTTTGGTCAGTGTTTTTGTGGGTTTTGGTTGTTGTGCTGTTGTAGGCTGTAAGGAATTTTGAAATAACTTAAATCATTTGGGAAAGTGATATTGAACTGTGATGTGGTCAAGACATGCCAGGAACTACTTTAGCTGTGCATTCCCTGAAAAATAATGGATCAGATTCAAGCATTCAACACCCCAATATTATTTTAGCACCACACATTAGCACTTCTAGCACTTTTGACTAATAATAAGAATGATGTTAAATTAACTATAATTATTTAATGATTAGTAGTAGTATTAGTAATAGCAGGAGCAGCAGCATAGATTAGCACTTCTACAAATGCAAATATGGTCATTTGCATTTCCAACTACCTTCAAATGCGGTTTGATTTAATGTTTGGCATCATGTTGGCACCTGAATGTCAGCATGTGATGATTGGATTATCTGAGAATGATGTTATACCAGGTAGAGAAACATGGTATTTAAAAAAATCACTATGATTCCCAATGATGCAAATAAATTACAGCAATACTGAAATAGGCATTTCTTGCCAGCTCAAAGTATTTTCTAGAACTCATGATATGCTTCATGCAAGTCTCATGAGTGATATTCTGATTCTGTGTGGAAAATGCTGGCCCCTGTATGTCAGTTTAGGCTTGTGGTGCATTATGATTGAGTTTAAGCACTGTATTTAAGTGTTGTTCTGAGGAGAAAAAGATCATTTAAGACATTTAAGTCTGGTTTTTTAACACAGATGTGTATGAATGCATAATAAATAGGGCAAAGAATACAATTATTAGAAGGCTCTGCTAACCAGTCATATTTGTTCTGAGCACAAAGTTAATCTTTCTACATAGCAATTACATTTCTGTCAGCAATAATCAAATGTAAAGCAAATTAAACAAAATGATTACAACACTAACAGTTCCCTTCAACTTTCACATCACAATTTTAACCTTAGTTTTAAAAAAGGTTTAAATATACATTCACCATTCACATTCAAACAAAAAAGTAAAAAGTCCAATTTCTCAGATCCGCTTACTGCTGTTTGCTCTCAATAAAAAGAGTTATCTATTTGATGACCAGAATGAGTAATTTCACTGAAAAATATAACATTGTAATTGAGGTCAACCATAGAGATGTGAAGTGGGTAGAGGGATAAAAAGTGTACCTGAGCTTTCTTTTACAAAGAAACAAACAATAAAACATGTATCCTTTCATAATGTTTAAATCAACACAAACTGAAACACATAATGATGATGAAATGATGATGAAATTAACACTAACCATAACATGCACAAATCTACTGTTTAAAAAAAAAATAAATAAATAAAAGAGAAGCTTCAAACACTATGAGGTGTTAAAAAAAAATAAAGAAAAATCTAGGCTGCTAGAAACTATACTGTTAGTTGGTCACTGTTGGTTAGCACTGTATGCAACGTAATGTTTTGATTGGTTGGACAGATTTTATCACACTTTCTTCATGAATTTACAACTACTGATTAGTCCTTTATATGTCCTTAAGAAAAAATAAAAAAATAAAAAATGATGGACACTTTTTGCCTCAAGGTTCTTATAATGACTTCACTCGCCAATTGATCAACAAAGGAAACTCATATAGCATGTCTAAGCATATCTAATTAGTATAATATGGCTCATTAGTCCTAATTAAAAGTAGAGTGGTGACAGGCTGTCTAAACAAACTCCCATATAAGACTGTACTGTAAGTTTAGTGTTAATTACTAGGTATATTGACTGGAATAGTGTCATAAAAATGAAGTTGTGAACACTAAAATTAAGCAATTGGGATGCCCTTTGATTCATGTTTAAATTCAGCAAATAAATAAATTAACAAAAATAAATTAAAAATCAGTTACGTTATACACACCAGGTAAAGCTTTGTAAAAAGAGAAGGCTATTCTAAAAGTACACTAAGATGTTGAAGATTGCTGTTTTAGTTATATGCACAACTGACATTTCCAGTATATTTATGCAATATGTTATAGTTATACAATATTACAAAAGTGAGAGTACTGTTTTTCCCGAATATCAGCACAATTTCAAGTGTCATGTTGATCTCATACAATTCAATAAAAAAATAAGTTACTATTCTAAATTACATTTTAGATACAATATTGGCAGTATTGTAAATATTTTGCCAGAGAATAGCTCCAATTAAAGCCACAGTGGAACCATTGCAAATCTGAGCAACACACAACAGTGTTTCATTACTGAATGAATCTGCTTGGGTCCATTTTGAATGAATTGGATGAGTCAATAATTCAATGACACATTTAAAAAGACGTGATTCATTCAGATAGCTGATTCATTCAGAAATTAAAGACTTAATGACTCAGTGATTCATTCATTAAGCTAATAACTTGTTGTGTTCTACTGGTGGCTTTAGAGTCATTTCAGGAACATCGGTCTCATTTAAATAAAATAAATAAAGATTGGAGTATTGGCTGCTGAAAATACAGATTTGCCATCACAGGAAAAAAATACACTGTAATTATATATATATATATATATATATATATATATATATATATATATATATATATATATATATATATATATCAGTGTGTTTGACATAAATAAATACAGGCTTGGTAAGGGAAAAAATTATCTGCACAAAATTACACAACAATTGTAATACTTGGTGTGATGCATGTATTGTAAACCATTCAGATGGGCTATTTATTTTAGATAGTATGCTGCCTTAGTAAGCAGCTGCCTGTGTGGGCAGTACATAGCAAGACAACTCACTAGGTTTTGGAAAAGAGCCATAGAAACTGACGAAGGACAATTTTATGTTCTATGTATAAAGTGCTAATGAACTGAACACAACAGAGCAGTCTGTTCCACATCACTGTAAAACATTCATTAAATATTGAATAAATAAAAATATCCTTCAATTCAGCTATATCGTTTAGGACTAATTAAGACACTTGTATTAGAAGATGCATATAAGAGCTTTTGAATGCTCAGGCCAGAGCCAGAAAGAGAAACCTGTGTGTGGGTATGACAGCCTGCTGACCATATGCTACTGCTGAGCCCACCCATGGAGCAGCCACAGGGGGTCAAGAGAGGGTCCAGAGTAAAGAGGAATTAAAGAGGGGTTTCAGTGGGGTATAACAATGTCAGAACAATATTATGAATTAAATGGCCAGCAAAAATCCATCAGTTTCCTACAGCACACATCCTTCCAGATCTTATAGTCAATCACTGTTCAAGGCACAGTAGACAACATGCACTGCATTAAATGTACAAGATCTGCCAATGAGGTTTACAAAAATTCCTCAGAAGCCAAAGCGAGAACAAATGTTTTGTCCAAAACAAGAACCTCATCCTGACATTAAGGAGAGTAATTTAAAAAGATTTTTCAAAATGATCTCTGCTTTTCCAACAAGACAATTTTGCCAGCATGCATACTTCCTTCTCATATATGAAGCCAACAAACATCTGTTTAAGTTTGAATGGGATACCTCAGGGGAGTTCAGTTTTACCCATTTACAGTTGAAGTCAAAGTTTTGAATACACCTTGCAGAACCCTGCAAAATGTGTAATTATTTTACCAAATATAAGGAGAACCAAAATAAGAGGGATCATGCAAAATGCATGTTATTGTTTATTTAGTCCTGACCTGAATAATATATTTCACATAAAATATATTTACATATAGTCCAGAAGAGAAATTCTTAATACTGTGTTTGTACTGTACTGTACTGTACTGTGTATTTGAACCCTTTCCAACAATGACTGTATGATTTTGAGAGCTTTCAAGTAAGTGTTTCTACCTTTTATTGTTTTTATACTGGTATGAATATGGACATAAATTGCATGTGGATAATGAGTCTCTTGATCACTGACTAACGACAGAAGATACATAGAAGTTTTGTTTCCTACAGTGGATTGATTCATATCCACCAAATCCAGTGCTCTTTTTGTTTTCTGTTTTATTAAGTACCCCGTTATGGTGTGAGAAACCTCTGCAAAAGATTCGGTGTGTAAGCGAACTTTCAGAATGAATAAAACTGAATCATGAACAATTTCGTAGGATCTCCTGTTTTGCAAACCCATCTGACCAATCAGTCGTTACCTTGATCAAAATTATTAACGTCAGCCAGTTGGCATTATTACGCTTGTGACGGAAACTATCACAGGACTCGCTGAAATATTAGGGACAAATGGCTATTCCAAGTGTGAAAGAATATGGTCATCTCTACCATCAAACAAATATTTGTTTATAAAATAATTATAATTATTAATTCACAAACCAAACAAGTGAGTCTGTTTTAGCTATAGTGATTCACTGAATCATTCATTCCAATTTACTCACACCTGTGCTGTCATTGCTTAATGCACCTCTTTTCTTTAGTTCTTTAGTTCATAAAATGTTTTTTTTCTGGATAAAACTGTCTGCCAAACCATTTCATATCCATTTAAGTGAACCTATTTCTTTTTATATACAACAAGCAAACATAATTTTCATATGTTTGAGGAAGGTATTATCAATAGGGTAGGACATTGAACTAAAGCTAATGACATATCATGTGTTCATGATATGTGACCTTATTTACTCCACCATGAAATGTTGCGCTTTGATGACTGTTTATGGATACAACTCTGCATTTATCGAGCACAAAGGACATCTCCAATCTTAGAGTCCCACAGCAGAATGGGCTTAGAGTAAGATAACTTGTGCACATCACCCATAATATTATAATAACTCAACTGATTTAGCCCCTCAGTTGTATCAGCCATAATAAGATCCTGGATGTTTACGGGCTAGACCTCCACACCATTCATTCCCCCACATCTAACATCTGAAGTGGACAACTCACTACGCAATAGTCCATGACTCTTTCCACCCACCTTCAGGAAACAAAAGGTCAGGATGACACACAAGTGACAAAATACATGAGTGTATGTGACAGGAAGTCAAAGAAAAAGAGACTTGATTTATTCAGGCAAATGTCAGATACAACTGATCACATAGAGTGTGAAAGCGCAGCTTTACACTCCGAAGTGTCAGAGGCGGATCTTGTTGGATCTGACAGCGCCTGACAAAAATTCGGATTCTTTTTCTATTGACAACACAAAGTATTATAGTATTGCTCAAGTCAATTTCACGCTTTATTTCCGTCAGTTGTGTTTTTTCAAAAGGAACTTTGTAATGTTCCTACACAGTCATAAACAGCTTTAGACGTGTCCCCACAATGGCCGAATCACAATATATCTGTTCTGAATATTAATTTAATTTCCAGCAGAGATTAGTTTTCTAGAGTGTACACGTTTTAGATTTATCATGCAGGATGCTCTTTTTCTTTCTTTTTTTTTTTTTCCCCACTGAAGGAAAATGGAGGCTGGGAATACAATTTCAGTGTGTTTAGCAACCTGTGACCTACATTAATTTCATCAATTTATTGTAGTTTTTAAACTTTAGAGTAAATGATCTGGCCATTTCTTTCTTGGTGTGCTGGTGCTAATGGAACAGCATATTACTCCAATAAATCTCCCTGTCACATTCACAGAGCTCTTGGCATTCATGGAGTGCCTATAGGATGCTCTCTCTCTCCCCATTACACACACACACCTGACCAAATCTGACCAATTTTCAAAAGTCTTCAAAAGTAAGTCATCATCTGTATCATGTTGACCTTTTATTGAACCAAATCCAACCATTAACTGGAGAAAATCTTTTTAAAGGGTTACCTGTAAGTGAAAAGAACACGTTCAACTGACACTTTGCAATAAACCTACTACAGTGAAATGACCTCAGACTGAGTACTTTACACACTAACGGATACATGAAAGCCTTAATCTTTCAAATCAATATAATGTGAATTCCAGCCACCCACCCACAAGTTCACGCTCCTCCGCCTAACAGCTCACAGGTCCTGACTACGACTAGCGCTGTATATTTTATCACATTCCATGCACATGTCCCTTTCAGGGCCTAAAATAATTTGTGCTGGCACATTCAAAACTGGAAAAAAAACTACGCTAATGTATCAAGGCAATGACACAAAAGACTTAAAATGGGACAGAGGCCCAAATCATAAGTAGAATCACAGTTCTGATAAAGGCCTCAAGGGTGACTGGGGCGAATTCATAAACAGGTGCACACACTACGTGTGAGTTTTGGAGTACAAAAACATGCGTTTTATTCACCAGGTGCTAAAGAGAATTTTTGAACAGTACAAAAAACATGGCGTTTTTGGAATTCACAAAACTAAGGGGTGTGCTAAAAGCCTATATGGACTATTTTCTCAGTCATCAGTTGGGCAGACTTCTACAGTGATGAACGGAAACTAGAACAAATATAATTTTTTAACTCCCATTTGCTCTAACAGCAAAAAATAAAAAAATAAAAAATAAATAATAATAATAATAATAATAATAATAACAACACTAATAATAACAATAATAAAAACACTGTGTTTCTGTGACTTTCCAAGAGAGGAAAAATATTGAGATATTGATTAAAGTTGGTCAGAGGAGTAAAAAGATTTCAGCATTTGTTCGGCGCTACCACGGATCATCCGTTGTATTATAAACACTCATGCAACAGTGTTAAAGTGATAGTTCACCCAAAAATGAAAATTCTGTCATCATTTACTCACCATTAAGTTGTTCCAAACTTGTATAGTTTCTTTTCTTCAGCTGAATACAAAAGAAGGTTTTTGAAGATGGAACCAAACAGCCGATCGCTGGTAAACATTAACTATGGAAAGTCAAATGGCAATATATGAAGAGTTTATTTGCAAAAACAGAAAACTCTGTTTTTTTATTATTTATTTATTTATTTATTTATTTTTTGTATTTTTTATTATTGTTATCATGTTTTTTATGTGTTAGTTAGCTGTATTCTTTAATAATTTTTTACCCTAATCAAAATAACCCAACTGCAGTTTGATTGAGATTAATTGGAATGCCCATTGAAAAACATGACTTTTTGAAAATTATTAAAAAAAAGGACGTTAGTGTTGTAAAGGAGTTATCTGTTTTTGCATATGATTTATTAATATTATTAGTTAATAATTATTTTTAATAAAGAAAAAGAACAGTGTACGCTTTGTAAAATATGCTTTGTCATATAATTATATGTTTAAGTTCTGAGTAATATTAATTAACTACATGTACAGTACTTACTATTGTCAGAACTATGGACTTATCTGTGTGGTTTTTGCCCCTGTGATCCAGTTTCTGTCTCCCATTGATTGGTGATTTGATCCCAGGTGTGTCCTCCTTAGTGTCCCTCGTTATCCTGAGTTTAAAAGCCCCAGTCCCCTATTGAGTTCATCTTTGTTGGGTCTACTCGTTGTCTACCGTGTGTGTTCCAAGCTCTTTGTGTGGATTATTCTCCCTGTGATTCCTGGATTAAAGACTGTAAATGTGTTTTGTTTTCCCCTCCTTGACTACTACAGCGTAGTGGTGACAACTATATGGTTAAGGTTAGGATTAGGGTTTAGCTTATGGTTACTTGCATGTAATTATGCATAATTAATTGTTATTATAATAGTAAGTACATGTAACGTATAGCAAGGACACCTTAAAAAAAGTGTTATCAAAGAACATGTAAAAAAAAATAAAAAAAAAATATTCGTAATATTTTTCTATACTAAATTTATGATGTTAAAAACCCGTCAATGACACTGTCATTTGTTTTGGCACACAACACACCCTCCCGATGTAAATTAAGCTCATTATAGATTGTGTTTCATGCACAAAACATGGCTCAATTACTTTGGAATTTCATTTAAATAAGATCTCTACTACCCCTTATGAACACACTTAAATGCTGCGGACAAAACACAATCTGTGTTACAGATGCCAACGAACACTGTGTAACTGATAATTATGATGTGATGGCTGAAAGAGTGAAAATCAGTCATGCTGTGAACAGATAGGAGGGACCAGGGTCCACACTGTTCAAGAAAACTCGGTATGGAACCTTATTTCATCATAATTAACCAGCAAGATGACTAACAGAAGCGGAGTCCTTCAATCCGCCGCATTCCTTGCTTGTGTGTTTGGTCATTTGCATACAGTAATACGAATCTCTAAAAACCCAAGGAGGGAGGGTTTTTAAGTGTCATTATCGTTTCATATTATCATTTGGTCACAAGGTGGTTCTGATGGCATTTTTCAAAGCAAAAACTACTAATGGGCAAAATAATATCCCTGGGGAGAATGGGTGTGAGATACGCAGCCTCAGTGGTAAACTTAAATTGCTTGCTAAATAAGTACAGTTTTTTTTGTTTAATTCATTCCAGTGATTACTAGAAATCTGGATTTAATTCGTTCTACCAGCATTACAAAATACAGTTACATTAGATTTATTTTTATTTATCAATAATTAATTTATAAATAAATGAATATGTATACATTTATTAATAAGTGCGCATAAATAAAAAAAAAAAAAAATCAAATAAGTAAATAAAAACCAAATTATCAGTCCACCAAATTCTGGTCGCCTAAACTTTTTTACAATATTACTAACTGGTTTCTATTCTGTATATTGCTGTTCTACAAGACAACCAGCTTCATGATATGGCGCAAAATCTTTGAAGAGACTCCTTGAGACATGGTTAAATTGTGAGAGTACTTTGAGTCTCAGCTGAGTTTAAGTAACAGCACTGAGAATGATACCATGTTTATCACATTCCCAGAGAGGTTTAATTGGGACAGGCAACTGTATCTCTCTGGAAGGCAAACGTACACGATGTACTTTTCATTGCTTCATCTGCAAGGCAGCTCACCGCTTAATTGATGTCGGCTGTGGTAATGGAATGACTTTATGTAGGTGACTCCAGCTTCACAATTAAAGCTAATGCCAAACATCAATCAACACAGAGTCGATTTGTTTTGAAATGTCCAAAGTGAGCCAGATGTTTTTCATCTCTGATTGTACTCTTTGATCAAGTGCTACACATCTGCTTATGCCATTAATGGAGAATGTCATTTAAAACTTTCATTTTAAAAACACATAGTAAATGACAATAAGACCCTATTTGTTTTGACTGACTTATTATCCTTCTTAAAATTACTGATAAGACAGGTCTTACATCCGCATATATGTATATGAATACATATAATATATGTATGTATGGTATGTGTACTAGATATATTTAATATATAATAGAGTGTGAGTGTGTGTGTGTGTGTGTGTGGTACTGGCGTTGGACAAACAGGAAGGTGGGTGGGTGTGGGTGGGTGTAACCCTAATGAGCTTAAAAACATAATGATCTTATAATTATATGGCTCTCTGAATACTTACTATTTGGTAATTGGTCATTCACAGCATCCTAGAGGTCAAGTGATTGGGTTTAATGACCAATGAACTGTATAAATCACACACGCTCTTCCTGGTACCCATTTTCCTACATTGTGCTTTAATGTCAATGTTTAATGTTTAATGTCAGCTAATAATTAACACAAATTAAACCCTCAACAAGATAATAAGGACCATAGATTAGATGAAAGAAGAACTTTTTGGAATTTGAACTTGTCACTATGTAAAATTATTCTAGTATCAGAATCAGAAAGAGCTTGATTTATGCCTTGTCACATACAAGGAACACCAGCTTCCAGTATTGCAGAGCTGATGCGGGTTGAAGTATGATTGGAGGTTGCATGATGTGAGGGTGGGTTACCCGCGGTTGCGAGTCATCCAAAAATATTTTTAATGATATTCGGGTCACGGTCGGTCGGGTCGTTTAAAATAAAGATGCCAATTAAACCTTTGTAATTTATATAGTACTAGACACAATTTTGAAATACATAGGCCTACACTTTATTGGCTGAAAACTGGCGTGAAGATTACTCATGAGCTCAGTCTAGTAATAGGAATTTCGGTTTCTTTTCCCGCGAAACCGGTTCTTTCGGACAGTTTCGATTCAAATAAAACGGGTTGAAAAAAACGGTTCACCGCTGTTCTTTTAACACTCAACGGAATGACGTCATTGGCGATGATGTAATGGGTGTCAAGTCTATCAAACATTCAAATATATAAAGTCAGTAATCATAACTTTAGTCCAGTTAAAAACCTCAGAATCAGGAAAAGTTTAGAATTGAGTTTTGCAACAACGCACCCAAATACAGTAACCAGCAATAATGTGCATTACAAGGATTTAAGTCTCGAAGATAAAAAATAAAATAAATTAGGTGTCATCAGCGCAGAAACCATGATCCACTTACTATACATAATCCATTGCGATTTATTTGTTATTAAATAAACTTACGGTTTTGCCAGGAGGGGGGGAGGGGGGTTCCCTTCTTCAAGCCTTCGGATTTACCCACGCTCACAACATTAGCACAGAAGCACTTCAGAATCAATCACCAAAAGAACCAGTTCGGTTCAGGAACGCGCTGTGTGTCCAGTCTGCTTCACGCTTCACGCTGACCTTCCCCATTTGCAGTATCATCAGCTCATGCGGTTCTCAAATCGGACACGTCCGACAGACAACGGTTTCTCGGTTCAGTGTACTGGTGATCTCCGAAAAACCGTGCAACAGTTCTTGACCTCGAGAACGAGAACCGCTCTAACCCAAAAAAAAAAAAAAAAAAAACCGACCACGCTGCAGTTTAGTAATCATCATCTGTTGCGCTTCTTGTTCGGTTGAGTGACTACATTCCGCCCATCTTAAAAATAATTAATGCGCGTCTTTTCTAGCAAGCCTTTTCTAAGTAGCCTATTTACTTTAACTTCTTAGGTAATAATATCAATGGTAGCCTATGATGTTTCAGATGCGTCATCAGATGCGAAATTACAAAGCATATACATATATTTAATTGTTTTTTCAAAATTATCGTTAGGGACAGTTTTGGCAGTCTCTGAGACATTGGTAAGGGACACGTCCCCTGGCGTCCCCCTTCTAATTCTACGCCCCTGCGCTACGATGAGCATTTACTAATTTTTGAAGAATGCGGGTCAGGAAGCGGGTCGGGTACAATATTTTTTCTTTTTCTTTTTTTTGCGGTCTTCGAGTTGCAGGCGGGTTATTTGAAAACGTCAAGTCGGGTGCGGGTTGGTTATACATTGACCCACGCATCACTGACGACAACACAACAACAACACAGACAAAAAAATAAATAAAAACAACCCTTGCAAATATAAATAGATAAATATTGAAAAATTAAATCGAAAACTAAATAAATTGTATGAACAGTTGTGCTATAGATGATAAAGGAATAGAATAGAGTGAGATACAGGGATTTACTAGGATGGAGGTGGTACAAATCAAATATAAGGTTTATTGCACATTTTTATTGACCATAAGTGGGGAACAGTAACTTTACAACTGTTCATGAGGTAGATTGCCTGGGAGAAGAAACTTTCTTGTTGCCTCCGGTTATTCTGGTATTTGCGGTTCTGAAGCACCGGCCAGACTGGGCAAAAAGTTTTCAAAAAGGGGATAACTTGGATGTGAGGGACCCAGATTGGATTTTCTGAGGCCTTGTTTCCTCACTCTGAAGGAGGTGTTACGTTGTGGGTGTAAAGAGATGGTCAGAACGGGTGTGGGGGGTTTCAGATCTACAATAAAACTCATTCAGGTCATCAGCAAGTTTTTCTGATTTGCCTAAGTGCGGGGGGATGTAGTTTGTGATGGCTCTCGACCTTTCCACACTGTAGTTGAGTCATTGGAAGTGAACTGTTCTTTTCCAACTTTTTAGTGTAGGGTCCTTTTAGCCACTCTAATCTCTTTATTTCAGTGTGTGGGGGGGGGGGGTTCCTGTGCCGTGATTGTACAAGAACTCTGTCCCCATTTCTGTAGGCATCCTCTTTGGCCTGACGAAGATATCTGAGTTTTGCTGTAACCATGGCTTATCATTATTGAATGTTAAATAAGTCCTGGTAGGAATGCATATATCCTCACAGAAACTAATATAGGATGTTACGGTCTCTGTCAGTTCCTCCAGATCAGTGGTAGCAGCTTCAAAACACTCCAATCAGTGAGGTCCAAAAACAGGCTTTTAAAGGCCCACTCTGTTTCATTGGTCCATCTCTTTTTACAGTCTTTACTACAGGTTTAGCAGATTTACGTTTTTGCCTGTTTGGTAAAACATGAACCAGGCAGTGATCAGAGAGCTCCAAAGCTGCCCCGTGGGACGAGTGATAAGCATATTTATTGCTGTGTAACAGTGATCTAGTATATCACTGTGTCTTTGGTGGGACATGAAACATGCCTGTCTGTATTTTGGCAGTTCACACGGGAGAGATTGGCCTTATTAAAGTCCCCAATAATGTTTAAAACAGCGTCCGGGTGTTGTTGTTCTGTCTCCATTGATCTGATCAGCGAGTTTCTGTAAAGCTGAGCTAAAGCACGCTTGCGGAGGGGAATGTGAAACACTGTTTTGACAGTGAAGCTGAATCAATGTAAACTCCCCGGTGCTGGAGTACATGCGAGTGGCTTAGCAGTTAATGAAGAGCACTTCTAGATCGGACAGCTACATGCTTCTTTTAACACAGTTTACATCTGTACACGCACTTTCATTGATGTAATGCATCGTCCCATTGCCGGGCCGCGCTGCTAAAACAGTTGAAAGCCTGGGGCAGTATGAGCGGCATGACGTCCCGGAATGGGCGTTATTCCAGCCCATGGTTTCCTATCTATGAAAACCCAGAGCAGCCAAGTGTAGGAGAAATACTGTATTTGCTCCGGGAAAGAGCGTAGAAGAAGTTCATCCTTTTGCCTAGGGTGGGAATCAAGAATGAAAAGATTGCCCAGATGGACGCTAGGCAATGGCGTTCGAAATCCACGCTTCCTGAAGCTTGAACGAGCACTGCTGCCGGCTCACTTCCCCCGCCTGCGTGTCCTGAGAGCAGTTTGTAAGTCATCCACTGCTCTGCTCCCGCCGATCAACAACATTGAGCAAAACATCTTAATAATCGAAAACCGGTAGACTTTTGTGGTGTGGTTTCTGCCAAATGTTCAGCAAGTCATCCCTTGTGAAACTGATTGAGTAATGAAAACACAAAAAACAGGAAAAACTAACAAAAACACTAAAACAACTGAGAGAGCGAAGCACCTTGGCTGCTATGTGCGGCGCCATCAGTACACAGAATGGCGGATCCAAAATTCTACAGATCAAAACAGCAAACTTTTCAATTATTAAGGAGCAAATACAGTCCAGTTAGCCTACTGGCTGCAATGCACTGAACAAAACACAAATTGAAACATCAAATCCAGCATCCAGTGTTAACTGACTACCTGTGTTCAACATCCCCGGAGACCTCTTCAACCGAGAAATGATCATAGCAGTATCTGCATTAGGGTTGGGCTAAATCCTCATTGTGATGGGAGGTACCCAAAAGCTATGCACCCAACCCCCCCGCCCCCCTTTTTTATGAAAGTGGGGGGTAATTAGGCATACGGCAGCAATTGTTTCTGATGTAAGAGAGAACAAAACGAGAGAAGAGCTCCATTTGTAAGATGCAGTGTTTGAGGTCTCCTCCCCCATTTTCTCTCACTCATCCTCATTCTGCAATAAAATATACAACCTGCCTAGTCACTGCTGCAAAAGACGGCATAACCTCTGCATGTTTTTTTTAATAAGTTGGATGAATGTTGATTACATCCTTGCTTTATGACTGCAAATCTACAAATAATTATCTTGGAATTGAAACCACAATTGTTTTTTTTTGTTTGTAGGAAAACATTTCATTTGATTCATACTTATAAAATAAGCGTACTACAGCACACCCCTTACATTATATGGGTCATGATAACATTACAAGTAGGCACAGCTAGAAACTATATTTGAATTAAAAAATTAAAGATAGCCCACTAATGATATTCATGTCTAGGTTGGATATCATTTGAATTTTATCAGTTCTAAATTCTGATTCCGCTTATTGTTACATAAAATCTGAACTCTATTAAGAGCTGTTAGTGTGCAAAATAGAGCTGCACATTTCTGGATAAATTGAGCCTTTTTTTAATTGTAATTACTTATTATAGTTCTCTCAAAATTCTGAAGAAAAAAATGAGAGAACCAAACAATCTCAAATGGAATTTATGAATGGAATGATTCAATGACTTACTTCAAGATTTACTTTTATCTTAAATTTTTGGATGAAGTCTCTTGAATGAATGAATCAAAGACAAACACATTTTTTAACAGTCTCTTTCACACACCACCTTAAAATAAAAAGATGTACACACAGTAATTGAGTAGGGTCACAGTTATGGACTTCTGTTTCCTTATTTGGTGATGTTCCTTGTTCTTGTTTAGTTATATTAATTAGCCCCAAACCTGTTTCTGTTTGCCCACTGATTACATTCACTATTTAAAGTCTTTTGTTCTCCTTTATTCCTTTGTCCCTGCTATTAATGTTTGATGTTAGATTATTGGATGGATTTGTGTTTGGATGTGCCTTTTTTCCTCCCGTGGATCATTAAAAGCCTTATTTGTTATCTCCTTCGTCGATGTTTTACTTAGCACACACCAGCACGTGTGACAGAATATAGGGACAGAAAAAGTTAATTTAGGCGTCGTTTTTCTTTCCTTTTCATTTTGGTTTCTCCCCTCTCTCACCAGAATGGCAGTCCGAATCCTGTGCCTGAAGCAACGGGACCAGTTCGCTGGAGGAGCCACACCAGAGACTTTCTCGATCTGGCGTTGCCTTACAGACTACCTAACCCCTTTGCTCTGTGCTTTCTACTATGCTGGCCTGAGCGAGCAGTGTAAGGCACACCTACCACGCGAACGTCCCAGGGAGGATTTCGCCGCTTTCGTGGAGTGGGTGCGGAGAATAACGGATCCCCTTTCACCGTAGGCCCCTGCTGAGGAGGATATCTCCAGGCCCACTCCTGAACCAGAGACCAGCCAGCTGTTCACCTGCTGCACGGAACTAAAGCCAGGAGCCCACCGCAGCTGCAGAGCCCGAGCCAGAGCCCCGCCGCAGAGCCCGAGCCGGCCATGATTAACCGAGCCAATCATTGTCCCGGAAGCTTGGACTCGAGAGCGCGACTGACCAGGTGTGTGAGCCGGCAACAGTGTGTGTCGTGGGATTACTGGTGGTAGTCAAGGGTTGTGGAGGAGAGCCCTGTCCACACTCCTGCGACTGAGGGTGAGGCTGCAACTGGTTTCTTGATTATTATATGGAGGAATTAATGGACATTTTTCAACTGGACCTTATAGACTGGTTTTGGGAGGTAATTCCTAAATCCACTGTGTCTCCGCTGGTTCTGCCCAGCCCCTAATCCTCCGTGTTCCCTCCCAGCCTCTTGCTCCAGCCTCCTCCTAGACCAGTCAGTTTTCCCTCTGCTCCATCTCCGCTGGTGCCTGTCAGTACCCTCCAGCACCAGCACCTGATCCGCTGGTGCCTGTTCGGATCACCCTCAGTCACGCCATCTGGGTGCTCTGGTCTGCCTCGGGACTTCCAGTCTCCACTCCGCCTGGCGTGAGGATCACCTGTCTCCGCTTCCAGCCTTTGAGTCCTGGACTGCACCCTCTGTCCTTTGACCATTGGCTCCACCTTGGCTCTTATCTCACTCGTCTTCTCCACCATGGGTCTCATCCTGGCTGGCCTCTGGATGTCCATACACTGGCTTCATCCTGCTCCGGGCTCCTCCCTGGCTCCTCCCTCCATCCACTCCACCCTGGTACTCATGGTCTATGCTGCCCTCTCCATTGCCTTGCCCCCACGCATACCTCCTGAACCCCCACCCTCCCCTCCTTCTGGACTATTTCCTGTCGGTGCGAGGATGCACCATTTCGGAGGGAGGGGAGTGAACTGTCACAGTTATGGACTTTCTGTTACCACTTATGTTCCCTTATTTGGTCCATGTTCCTTTTCTTGTTTAGTTAATTAATTAGCCCCACACCTGTTTCTGTTTCCCACTGATTTACGTTCACTATTTAAAGTCTGTGTGTCTCCTTTATTCCTTTGTCCGCTATTAATGTTTGATTATTATGGATTTCTGTTTGGATAGTGCCCTTTTCCTCCTGTGGTTTATTAAAAGCCTATTTGTTATCTCCTTCGAGCGTGTTTTACTTACGCACACCAGCATGTGTGACAATAGGTTGGAATTGAAATGTTAATTGGTACAACACAAGTATCCGATTCCTGACCTTAAGTATCCGATTTTTGAAATTGTAATTTGATTTTTCAATTGACCACCCTATTCATGTCTCTTCTCTCGCTATTATATACAGCAGGGCTAGTATATATATTTTTTTAAAAAACGCGTATGCAAATGAGAGGTTTAGTGGTTGTATGATTTACTTATTTTATTTTTATTATATAATAGTAAAATTCAATACTATTTTTTTTTTATTCAGCAAAGACACATTACATTTCAAAAACAGAAGTTAAAAAGAGCTGTTCTATTCATTAAAAAGAATCCTGAAACTGATCTATATATATTCCTTACAAAATATTAAGAGCACACAACAAAAAACTGGGAAAACCCTTTCAATATTGACAATAATAATGATTCTTGACGCACCAAATCAGCAAATTTAGAATGATTTCATATTAGAGGGATCATGTGGACACTAAAGACCTGGCGCAATGGCGACTAAAAATTTAGCTTCGCCATTCACAGGACATAAATTACACTTTTAAAATACATTAAAACAGATTCCATAGACAGTAGAATCTGATCTTATACATAGAGAAAACAGTTCAAATGACTTTAATGGTGTGGTGCGCTACACCTGACCGTCCACAATATATTATTATAGGATGGAACACACGCCTTCATATGCTCAGGACATCGAACGCAATGAACTCTCCACCCGACACAGCGATCATTTCATTACTCTTATCTACAGTATGTCAGCAGATTCACCTGCAACAGACTCATTCGTTCTGTCAAGATTGCTGCTCTGTAAAACTTACCTCATCTCCATATCACATACTGCCTTTGCTTTGAATATTTGTCTCTAATAATTAAACCATGCCCATGTTGACTCAGCAAAAAACATTCACATTTAGTATAATGATGCAAATGCCAGTGGGCTTTGTATTTAATGTGTCTCTAGCTAGAGAATGATTTATTGGACACTACTTAACGGGAAATACAGTGAACAGCAACAGCAATGGAGTCCCTTTTTAATTGGCCACTTTAGTTATTACCATGGATTATCAAAACTTAAGGAGATCTTTCCTGACATGACAATCAGTCGGGGCCAACATCAAGATGGTGTGAATTGCTAGCGGGGCAATGACATTTCACCCTCGCCATTTTCCACAGAGTTTGTTATCATCACAACAATGTCAAAGGAAGCAACCTGTCAATTTATGTCTACGCCCTATGACTGGAACTTCCTCAACATAATGCCTAGAGCACATGGGTACAGATTAATTCAAGAGGATAGTGGAATTACGACAAGAAATGCACAAGAGAGACACACATTAAAAGAGAAAAAAAAAATAAAGGGAAAGATCACCACCAAATGAATTTCGTGCCCGCATAGCATCTTACCTTAGGTAGTTTCTTTCTTCCATAACCTGTATGCCTTTCTACGTCTCTCCACAAAACCTCCAATTCTCAATTATTCCTCACACTTCTGTGTTTCTCACAAATTCAGGACTTTTCTTGCAAGAATGTAAGCAAACAATGGCAATTTTATAAACAAAATATATGAAAGACAAAAGACCTTACTGAGCGCAAATATTAACTTTTTTTGTAAATATAATAATGGTAGCTGTAACTTTTTTTTTATCTGCCAATTTTGACTTTTTTCCATACAAACTACAAGCGCATATCTCACAATTCAGATCTTTTTTTTTTTTTCTCAGAATTGTGAGAACGAAGAAAAGAAGAAGAAAAAAGAACGAACAGAACGTGTCAGGAAAATACTTTAATTATGACAAAAAATTATGACATAATGGGCTTTTCCCTATTATAAGGACCATTCTACATTTTATAATATTGTGTAATTTCATCTGGGAATGAATTGGGTAAACATTGGTATCAATAACTTTCTAATCAATTTAATATTTGGAAAATCAAAGGTCAACCCTGTATTATTTTTGGATATCAACACAGAGTTTTTATCTCTGACAGAAGAATTCAAAATATCTCTTTCCTTTTTTTCCACTTTCATAAGCGGAAATAATGGAAAATAAACTAGATTTGCCTGATCTCAGATTTGATTTGGCCCTCACTGTCAAATAAATTATTGAGAAAAGCATATCAACAATGACAAGCAGAGAGTGTTTAGTATTTCTGCTTAATGCTCAGTGGGGAGAGAAAACCTCTAATGGAAGGTCTGCCAAGTCATCACACTTTCAAGCATCCATCCTCAAATGACTAATGATGAGAGTATCTGGTGGCCAGCAGCAAGATGCAGAGAGGCCAGTAAAATTACTTTCAGGATAACAAAAAAAAAAAAAAAAAACAGTGATGTTCAAAGCAGTCCTCCCAAAAACAAACACAAACTCCTCCCTCTGCTTATCAAGAGCTATTAGGCTAGTAGTTAAGATGAATGTTGATGATACAATAAACAGCCTTGGTTCTAACACCCTTCAGTGACATTTTTTTGGCAGGGAAGATGTAAGGTGTGGCTCGTAGTCAGAGCATTGCGTTAGCAGCCGCAAAAGGTTGTGGGTTTCGATTCTCAGGGCAACACAATGGATAGGTAAAAAATGTTAGCCCTGAAATGCACTGTAAGTCGCTTTGGATTAAAAGCGTCTGCCTAAATGCATAAATGGTAAATTATAAGATGACTTAATTAAAACACTAAGTTCTGTAAAGTACTTTTGAACAACATGTTCATGGGATGGTGTAGAACTGGAAATGACATTTCTGTAATCTTAGCAAGCAAGAGCCAAAATGGTTTAGAACTAGACAATACATAATAATAATAATAATATATAATAATAATAATAAAAACTGATGGAATGGATGAAGTTTTGGTTTTTATATTTTAAACAATCAGAAATTAATCAATATTCCAGCCAACACACAAGAGACTGCAGCACATTTTCATAAAGCATGCTTTTAAATATTGGCTGCTCATGCCAGAATATGATACATGGTAATAAGTGCACTGTATTCTGTTTTCAGTAAAGTGCAATTTCATTCTGACTTTCGCTAATATGCAATTAAGTTTCTAAAATAATTGTCTTTTCACAATGAGTGCCCCAAAAAAGTGAAGCTTATTTATTTATTTATTTATTTATTTATTCATTATTTTTATTTTTATAATGGCGTCGTCCTGAGAGACTCTAAAGACCATTTGTAATGGCCTAATATTATCCACAAGTTGATAAGCTTCCAAATGACCTCTATGAAAATAATTTATATTTCTTGTTTGGGTTATATATGTATGTATATATATAATATAATGTGTGTGTGTTTGTTTGTGTGGTGTTGTAATTGGAGAATGAAATAAGTTCAAGTCAATTTCTGCAACAATATATATTTGATAGGTGTAAAGCTAATAGTTTTAGCCTTAAATAAATATTCCTCTCCTAATCGTTGTATTAAGGAGCTAGGTATTAGCGTTGCGATCACATAAAAGTCCCTATTTGCACTTTAGTCCCAGTACTGTGCTAATAGTAACAAGAACATTTGCTGGGATTAACTGCTGTGTCCATTACTTGTGAACAACGCTTACGCAAGCTAATGATGACCATGGTCCTTAAGGCTTGTGTGTGTGTGTGTTTGTGTTTCTTGTTTTGCTACCGCCAAAAATAAAACTTGGAAAAATGCAGTGAAGCTTAGAATTCTAGCACTCCAGTCAGCTGCTTTTCATTTATGTTGTTTATTGCACTATTTTCTAACAAAAATAAAGTAGGTTTAAAACAGCAGACATTAACCCACGGTTGCAAAGAACAGACTAAAAATAAAACTAAACTAATAGATCAAAGGAAAAGAACAAAGAAACTAATCACAAAGGGAAATTTGAATTTGGGTGAAATCCAAAAGAAATTGCAAAATAATTACTATGGACCTTGAGTTTAGGTTTATAAACTGAAAATGGATGGCCTGGGAGGCATAAAAATCCAGTGCAGTTCAGTCGAATGTACTGTTGTTTAACAACCATGCCAAGCTGTTCCAGCTTAAGGCACGTCATTCCGAAAAATTTCTTTTCCATAAAACTCAATAAAACTGTTTTTTAAAAGTTACGGAGTTTTGAAGAAAAATTATATGATCTAGTACCTTAACACGGTGTGTGTCACTATAAAGACTTTAAATTCTGATCCCTCACAGCCTCTGTAAAGTTATGTCACCGAGGTTTCTGGAAACCAAAAAATAAAAAAACAGTCCAATCTCAACACCTTTCAAATGTTTTGCAATGTAATGCGCAAAAATAATGCTCAAAACAATAACAAAAATATTTTCCTTGCAATCTATTTACAACCCTATCACTGCCAAAGTATAGATCTATAAACCTGCACTTCACAGGCCTGTGTTTTGCAAGCAAACTCTGCAGTCACAAAAGATGTGCATTTAAAAAATAGCACTAAGTGGCGAGGTTTTATAGGAAAAGATCGCAGGAAGTTTCTGAAAAAAAAAAAAAAACAAAAAAAAAAAAAAATAAGAAAGGGGTTGCAGAAAAAAAGGAGCTTGTTTCCAATGGTTGCCCAGCAACAAAAGGACCACCCTCCATTTCATGCACTGCTGCAAAGCACCTGATCTTAACATCATGTTCTGGTGTGAACAGCCCCTAATCCGTGACCTCTAGCGATTCCGTGTTAAGGTAGAGACCAGACTGAAGGCGAGCAGCCCATGAGGATTTAATTTCACCTATATTCGAAAAGCCCTAACTGAGATAAAAGCACAGTGGAGGGAAGAGAATAAATAAGAATAAATAAGTAGCCTTGAGAAACAGACACAAAGTAAAAGTGGTTTTGAAGTAGCATTCGGTATTGTGTGGTAATTGGAGATATGAAAATAGCTCAGCAATTTCTGCACAATATATATATTTGATGAGGAATAGGTTTAAAGCTAATAGGTTTAGCCTTAATAAAGAGTCTCTCCTAATCATGTTGTTATTAAGGATGGCTAGCGGTATTAGCTTGCGATCACATAAATAGTTTCCTATTGGCACTTGTAGTCCAGTATGTGCTAATGTAACAAGAAACCCATTTGCTGGGAATTAACTGCTGTTATTCCATTACTTCATGAACAACGGCTACGCAAGCTAATGATGATCATGTCCTTATGCTCTTTGATCAAAATACAAAGACATGTTGTCAACAGCTTTCAGAAACTATTTTGAAAAATCTGCAAAAAATTACCATCCCACACATTATTAATCAAAACATGCGACAGCCTGTGATATTATTCACGATAAGTTCACGGTTCTGTACAGAGAGGGTGGAAAAATACATCTGCCAACCTAGGCAATTTTCTTTTTTTTTCTCTCTGTGTTGAGTGATTTTGCTTTATCTCTCAGCAACTGCAAGGGTGTCTCCGATTAGCATTTGACCAAAGAATACCTAGTAAACAACAACATACTTGTTAAGTAACACATTTTGATTCTATCCCCCAAAAAGACCCAAAGTAAAGCACAGAAGTCACACATCGCCAGTTACTGTGACAGCCGGGCAAAACAAGTTAATTTTTCACCCTGTGTATTGTATTTTTTTCCTGTGAAACATGTCAGAACACTCACACTTTCCTACTCTTATTCTCACGTGCTGACAAAAAACAAAACAACAAAAAAAAAAAAAATTTCCCAAAAAACTGATTCCAAAACCGTAAAAAGGAATACAGTACCCCATGTGCTCTGAAAATATAAAAACTGTTCGATGAAAGAAAGAGAAGAGCAGAAAGCATCTTTACATTAATATTTCAAGACGATTTTGGATGAGAAGGAACAATGAGAGAGGATACTGTTAGTGGTTTCATACCGCTAAATGGGGTGAATAGCAGCCATAATAACCTGAAAAGGACAGCCTCTGTTCAGGCCAATGTGCTTTTTGTTAGATTTGATAATAGCAAGGCTTGACGAATCCCTTTGTCTGTGGTCAAGCAGAATAGTCAGATCCAATAATGAGGTCATCCCCTTTATTATTGAAACAGAGGCACAATAGCTGAGTGACTGAATGATTGAAAGATAGTAAAACAGTTATTATTCGAGATGAATGTAGTAATCGCGTGAGATGCGTTGATTAATGGACCTGTAGTTTTTACTAATATCCCCATTGGAGAGCCCAAGCAGGAAACACATTTCTTTATTTAAACCATTACATACATGTTGTTTTTTATAATTGTAATTAATCTGATGAATTTAGCATTTCAAATGATGGACATTTTCCAGGAAGGTAACTGTGTTGTTAATACCGACATGCAGCTTGGAGTAGAAGCCTCCGGAGCATTCAGCAACAACAATTGTCAGAGATTTGGAGTTGGCTATTGCACAAGTGACGTCTTGAAATATGGAGTGAGGTGAAGGTGTGTGGAGGCTGAAAGGAGATGCATTAACTTTTTTAACTTTTTTATGCACTCCTGACTTAAGCATCTGGACAGTTCTAATTGGCCTGAAGCATAGGTGAGGATTGCCCTGCCGCCTTTGGCATTGCGACTTTAGTTAGAATATCTACATGAGACTATTGAGATTTCCAATGTATCTAGGCATGAAATTTGAAGAACTGAGTGATTTGTGTGGGTCAACAGCACAGGAAGTTATATTGGAAATTGGAACTGAATGACCAGGAAGAGGAATTGTGTGTTCAAAATAAATTCAGTAATGCATTTTGGAAGTGTTCTTCCTACTCTGACAAGTTAATCACATCAACATAACTAAATGCATACACACGATACATTATAAAAATAGCCTCTTTTGAGCTTATCTTTCAGAAAATCCCTGAAAGAAAGAAAAAAAATTATTAGGATTTACACAAAAAATAACCTGGTTTTCGTCATAACAGTAAGAAATGTTTCTTTAAAGCGGGTCCTGTTTATGCTTTTACAACACTTTTTCATCTTTACCTAGTATGTTAATGTTTTTCTGTTGTTTGAGCAATAAAAAAAGACCTGCAAAGTTACAAAACGTTCAAAGTCCACTTCAAAACAGAGATATTGTATTTAACAGAATTCACTTGTCACAAAATACAGCGAAGAGACCTCGTTTGGACTACAACGCATATTTTCTGGGGCTTTGTGATATCACAAATTACTGACGATGGGGACGAGACCTGGTTGAGCTGCAGGCAATTTAGTATTATCACTATGTTGGAGACAACGCTAGCTTTCCCAAGGCAGACGCAACTTAGAGTGGATACAATCATCTGGGTTTTAAATTGTGCTCAAATCTATATCTTGATTTTTGACGCAATATTTACACTGAAGCTTATGGTAGGGGGCACCTGACATTTTCCGACCAGGCGCTGTGAGTGGTGCTAATCACAACACACACTGGCCCAGCTAACCAACAGGGCATTTCGTATTTTACAGAAGGCGGGCCTTCATTTGATACAGAACTTTTGACCCGTTCCCATGCCAGACCTGCGGTGAGAGGTGTTGTAATAATGTAAAATATGTGAAAAATAATGTGTTTTTCGAACAACTAGTATGAGAGACTGTTCTAGTACACCCCCAAAACAAAATCAAAGACTTTGTAAACATACACATGAATAGTATCCCTTTAACGCACCAAATCAGCATATTAGAAGGTTTTCTAAAGGATTTTTTTTGATTTTTTTTTTTTAATGAGAGAGTTTTTTTTTGTGGAATGATGTGATGGTTTATACTGGAATAATTTATTGTCAAGGAATATGTTATAGTCAATATCTATTATTATATATAGTAATAGAAAACAGTTTATTACAGTTAATTTTCCCAATGTCACTATATTTGTTATTAAATCAAATGCAAACACCAAACTTCAATGAAAGATAGATAGATCGATAGATAGATAGAGATAGATAGAAGATAGATAGATAGATAGATTAGATAGATCCTAGCCATATGTCAAGTGGATTTTATCTGCAACGTCTGCTTCATCAAAATGAAAGTGCATATTTTTTTTCATTATTATTTTATTTTATTTATTTCTCGGCTCTCATCAACCAGAAAGAATCTAAGACAGTAGGAAATGTTGCTTTTCCTCAGTTATACTGTATTGATCCAATGCACAAAAATAGTAGCTTAAAGTGCTTAATGACCCATTATAGATAATTTACTGTGATCCTCCTATGATATTTGTCATCAAAACACTATATAAGGAGGAAAGTACAGTGACAAATCGGCAGAGTGAAACCGGTAGCGGTCTAGGTTTTGTTAATATGGAATATCGATCTAAAGCTTCCCTGAAAGGAGCAGAATTCTGATGAGCCCAGCTGAGAGGGGATGCAGAATCGCAGGTAATTACTAGTAGCCCTCCGCTGAGATGCCGAGTGGGTGTTGTTTTTCAGCCAAGCATGCTTTTTTAACTACAAAATGCATCACACGCCCAGACATTCCCCTCCGCATACACGCGAGCCATGCAAACACCTCAGCCCATAGCACGCTTGTTCCCTGCTTGAGGAAATTTTCAACGCTAATTCTTGGGGAAGGACTTCACAGATCATTCTTGTCAATTATGTATAAGAACGTAACTAAAACTGTCATTTCTAATTGAGGATTGGCTGAGGCACAGTACTTGTTCGTCAATCTGATTTTTGACTCAAATGACGTAAATTAGATATTCCTTTTCACAAACGCTTCACTTTCTTTCAACAGTATTAGCCAGTGACTGTGTTTCAGACAACATATACGGCTATTTCTTATTTATGTAGAGGACATTAACGCAATACTTATGTGTAATACACCCACACATGGACACTATTAATTTAGTGATGTATTCTCATGTGGTGGTCTCTTCCTGAGATTAGCAAGACCTCCAATAGTCGGCACATTGGCATTGTAACCATCAGAGTTCATATAAACAGGCAGCTCCTAGTAATTATCTTCCTCCCTCTGTTCTTCGTTAAACAACGATTCTCTTGAATTTCGCCATGTTTTTTTCTATTTCTACATACTCTGGTAACGTTTTGATGTTTTTTCATGTGATTGCGCAATGGAAGGTAATGAAGCTCACCTAAAAGCAAAAACGCTTCGTGTCTTGACATTTTTTTTTTTGAACCACGGGCTCGCTGTGACGTTTGCGCCCATAATGACTTTCAACTTACCAATGGGCTCCTCTCAGGTTCTCATCTTCAAGCTAGTCCATGCGAAGTAAACAGAGGCGAGAATATACCACTTTGATTCAGTACCACTGACAAGGAGTCATCTCGTTGAAGAGAAGGGGGCTATTCCATGTTGGCGTGAATCCCCTACCACGGGAGGAAACCGGTTTCCTGTGGTCGGCAAACTCGCGATTTACTGGGGAACCGTCTCCTTAATTTCTCATTGGGTTCTGTGATGGACTCAGCATGGTGACGTAGAAAGCATCATGATATTAAGCTGGGATGTGGATGATAGCGTGAAAAAGAAATGGCCTAAATACTTCATGTTGGTTTTGGATCATCTGACGGACCCAGACACAAACTGAAATGGCAAATTGGAGGCAAGCGCCCACCAGTCTTCACGTCCTTTTTATGGCTGGAATGAGGTTTATCTCATGTTCTTTGCTCACTATGAGAATCTGTTCCATACCTGGATGAAAGCGCAAACATAACATTAATAGAGATAGGAGTACATGGTTGTCAAAATTAGCATTTCATTGGGTCCCCCGTTGAAGAGGAGTTCCATCCGAGTAATATGCCCCAGACCTTGTGTTTCCTATGATTTAGAGGTGGGAAGTAGAATGATGGAAACTTTTAATCACTTTCTTTAAGGAGGGAAAATATTCAAGTTGATGACATCGAAAGCATGGCACTTTGATAGATTAGACTGGAAAGCAATGAAGAAATTTTAATAATATAAATATCATTCACAGAAATATATATTACAGCAATAGATATACTATATAACATTATGTCATTTTAATGAGAGGTCTCCAGGGGTTAGTTCAGGGGCTATTAGCCAGCAGGGCTCAGTATTATTATTATTACTTTTTT